>NW_025727586.1:0-300000 GCF_021461385.2 Schistocerca piceifrons | reverse complement strand
ACTGTATTCTTGGACCTTCTAATTGACGATGAAATACAGATATTGCATCGGAATTAAATACGAATGGCACAATGCCGACTTAAGTACAAGAACTTTGACTCTTCTTACTGTCTATGTTTTGAACCATTCCTGCGACACTTGTTATAGATTCCGTTGCTTGACTTCAGCTTTACTGTATCCCTTGGACCTTCTTATTGACGATGAAACTCAGAAATTGCATCGGAATTAAATACAAAGGGCACAATGCCGACATAAGTAGAAAAAGACTCACTCTTCTTACTGACTATGTTTGAACCATTCCTGTGACTCTAGTTATAGATTCCGATGCTTCTCTTTAGGTTTACTGTATCCCTCTGACCTTCTTATTGACGATGAAACACAGAAAATTCATCGGAATTAAATACAAAATACACAATGCAGATTTAAGTACAAGAAGACTGACTCTTCTTACTGACTATGTTTTGAACCATTCGTGTGACACTAGTTATAGATTCCGATGCTTCACTTCAGGTTTACTGTATCCCTCTGACCTTCTATCGACGATGAAACACAGAAATTGCTTCGGAATTAAATACAAAAGGCACAATGCCGACTTAAGGCCAAGAGGACTGACTCTTAAATACCGTCTATGTTTTGATCCATTCCTGTGACACTAGTTATAGATTCCGATGCATGACGTCAGTTTTACTGTAACCCTTGGACCTTCTTATTGACGATGAAACACAGAAATTGCATCGGAATTAAATACAAATGGCACAATGCCGACTTAAGTACAGGAGACCTTACTTTTCTTACTGACTATATTTTGAACCATATCTGTGACACTAGTTATAGATTCCGATGCTTCACTTCAGGTTTACTGTATCCCTCTGAACTTCTTATTGACGATGTAACACAGAAAGTGCTTCGGAATTAAATAGAAAAGGCACAATGCCGACTTAAGTACAAGAAGACTTACTCTTCTAACTGACTATGATTTCAACCATTCCTGTGCCACTAGTTGTAGATTCCGATGCTACACTTCAGGTTTACTGTATCCCTCTGACCTTCTTATTGAAGATGAAACACAGAAATTGCAACGGAATTAAATACAAAAGGCACAATGCCGACTTAAGTACAGTCTATGCTTCGAACCATTCATGTGACTCTAGTTATAGATTCCGATGCTTCACTCCAGGTTTACTGTATCCCTTGGACCTTCGTATTGACGATAAAGCACAGAAATTGCATTGGAATTAAATACAAAAGCATAAGGGCCGACTTAAGGACAAGAAGACTGACTCTTCTTACTGACTATGTTTGAACCATTCCTGTGACACTAGTTATGGATTCCGATGCTTCACTTCAGGTTTACTATATCCCTCTGACCTTCTTATTGACGATGAAACACAGAAATTGCTTCGGAATTAAATACAAAAGGCACAATGCCGACTTAAGGCCAAGAGGACTGACTCTTAACTACCGTCAATGTTTTGATCCATTCCTGTGACACTAGTTATAGATTCCGATGCATGACGTCAGTTTTACTGTATCCCTTGGACCTTCTTATTGACGATGAAACACAGAAATTGCATCGGAATTAAATACAAATGGCACAATGCCGACATAAGTACTGTCTATGCTTTGAACCATTCCTGTGACACTAGTTATAGATTCCGATGCTTCATACCAGGTTTACTGTATCCCTCTGACCTTCGTATTGATGAGGAAACACAGAAATTGCACCGGAAATAAATACAAAAGGCACAATGCCGACTTAAGTACAAGAAGTCTGACTCTTCTTACTGTCTATGTTTTGAACCATTCATGTGACACGAGTTATAGATTCCGATGCTTCACTTCAGGTTTACTGTATCACTCTGACCTTCTTATTGACGATGAAACACAGAAATTGAATCGGAATTAAATACAAAAGGCACTCTGCCGACTTAAGTACTAGAGACCGACTCTTCTTACTGTCTCTGATTTGAACCATTCCTGTGACACTTGTTATAGATTCCGATGCTTCACTTCAGGTTTACTGTATCCCTTGGACCTTCTTATTGACGATGAAACACAGAAATTGCATCGGAATTAAATACAAAATTCACAATGCCGACTTAAGTACAAGAGGACTGACTCTTGTTACTGTCTATGTTTTAAACCAATCCTGTGACACTAGTTATAGATTTCGATGCTTCACTTCGGGTTTAATGTATCCCTTGGTCCTTCTTATTGACGATGAAATTCAGAAATTGCATCGGAATTAAATACAAAAAGCACAATGCCGACTTAAGCAGAAAAAGACTGACTCTTCTTACTGACTATGTTTGAACCATTCCTGTGACACTAGTTATAGATTCTGATGCTTCACTTCAGGTTTACTGTATCCCTCTGACCTTCTTATTGACGATGAAACACAGAAATTGCATCGGAATTAAATACAAAAGGCACAATGCAGACTTAAGTACAAGAAGACTGACTCTTCTTACAGACTATGTTTTGAACCATTCCTGGGACACTAGGTATAGATTCCGATGCTTCACTTCAGGTTTACTGTATCCCCTCTGACCTTCTTATTGACGATGAAACACAGAAATTGCATCGGAATTAAATACAAAAGGCACAATGCTGACTTAAGTACAACAGGACTGACTCATCCTACTGTCTATGTTTTGATCCATTCCTGTGTCACTAGTTACAGATTCCGATGCATGACGTCAGTTTTACTGTATCCCTTGGACCTTCTTATTGACGATGAAACACAGAAATTGCATCGGAATTAAATACAAGTGGCACAATGCCGACATAAGTACTGTCTATGTTTTGATCCATTCCTGTGACACTAGTTATAGATTCCGATGCTGCACTCCAGGTTTACTGTATCCCTTGGACCTTCTTATTGACGATAAAACACAGAAATTGCATCGGAATAAATACAAAAGGCATAAGGCCAACTTAAGGACAAGAAGACTGACTCTTCTTACTGACTATGCTTTGAACCATTCCTGTGACACTAGTTATAGATTCCGATGCTTCACTTCAGGTTTACTGTATCCCTCTGACCTTATTATTGACGATGAAACACAGAAATTGCACGGGAATTAAATACAAAGGGCACAATGCCGACTTAAGTACAAGAAGACTGACTCTTCTTACTGTCTATGTTTTGATCCATTCCACTGACACTATTTATAGATTCCGATGCTTCACTCCTGGTTTACTGTATCCCTCTGACCTTCTTATTGACGATGAAACTCTGAAATTGCATCGGAATTAAATAGAAAAGGCACAAAGCCGACTTAAGTACAAGAAGACTGACTCTTCTTACTGACTATGCTTTGAACCATTCCTGTGACACTAGTTATTGATTCCGATGCTTCACTTCAGGTTTACTGTATCTATTGGACCTTCTTATTGACGATGAAACACAGAAATGGCATCGGCATTAAATACAATAGGCACAATGCCGACTTAAGTACATGAAGACTGACTCGTCTTACTGACTATGTTTTGAACCACCCTGTGACACTAGTTGTAGATTCCGAAGCACACTTCAGGTTTACTGTATCCCTCTGACCTTCGTATTGACGATGAAACACAGAAATTGCACCGGAAATAAATACAAAAGGCACAATGCAGACTTAAGTGCAAGAAGACTGACTCTTCTTTCTGTCTATGTTTTGAACCATTCCTTTGACACTAGTTATAGATTCCGAAGCTTCACTCCACGTTTACTGTATCCCTTGGACCTTCTTATTGACGATGAAACAAAGAAATTGCATCGGATTTAAATACAAAAGGCACAATGCCGACTTAAGGACAACAAGACTGACTCTTCTTACAGACTATGTTTTGAACCATTCCTGTGACACTAGTTATATATTCCGATGCTTTACTTTAGGTTACTGTATCCCTTGGACTTTCTTATTGACGTTGAAACACAGAAATTGCATCGGAATTAAATACAAAGTGCACAATGCCGACTTAAGTACAAGAAGTCTGACTCTTCTTACTGTCTATGTTTTGAACCATTCATGTGACACGAGTTATAGATTCCGATGCTTCACTTCAAGGTTACTGTATTCTTGGACCTTCTAATTGACGATGAAATACAGATATTGCATCGGAATTAAATACGAATGGCACAATGCCGACTTAAGTACAAGAACTTTGACTCTTCTTACTGTCTATGTTTTGAACCATTCCTGCGACACTTGTTATAGATTCCGTTGCTTGACTTCAGCTTTACTGTATCCCTTGGACCTTCTTATTGACGATGAAACTCAGAAATTGCATCGGAATTAAATACAAAGGGCACAATGCCGACATAAGTAGAAAAAGACTCACTCTTCTTACTGACTATGTTTGAACCATTCCTGTGACTCTAGTTATAGATTCCGATGCTTCTCTTTAGGTTTACTGTATCCCTCTGACCTTCTTATTGACGATGAAACACAGAAAATTCATCGGAATTAAATACAAAATACACAATGCAGATTTAAGTACAAGAAGACTGACTCTTCTTACTGACTATGTTTTGAACCATTCGTGTGACACTAGTTATAGATTCCGATGCTTCACTTCAGGTTTACTGTATCCCTCTGACCCTCTTATTGACGATGAAACACAGAAATTGCTTCGGAATTAAATACAAAAGGCACAATGCCGACTTAAGGCCAAGAGGACTGACTCTTAACTACCGTCTATGTTTTGATCCATTCCTGTGACACTAGTTATAGATTCCGATGCATGACGTCAGTTTTACTGTAACCCTTGGACCTTCTTATTGACGATGAAACACAGAAATTGCATCGGAATTAAATACAAATGGCACAATGCCGACTTAAGTACAGGAGACTTACTTTTCTTACTGACTATATTTTGAACCATATCTGTGACACTAGTTATAGATTCCGATGCTTCACTTCAGGTTTACTGTATCCCTCTGAACTTCTTATTGACGATGTAACACAGAAAGTGCTTCGGAATTAAATAGAAAAGGCACAATGCCGACTTAAGTACAAGAAGACTTACTCTTCTAACTGACTATGATTTCAACCATTCCTGTGCCACTAGTTGTAGATTCCGATGCTACACTTCAGGTTTACTGTATCCCTCTGACCTTCTTATTGAAGATGAAACACAGAAATTGCAACGGAATTAAATACAAAAGGCACAATGCCGACTTAAGTACAGTCTATGCTTCGAACCATTCATGTGACTCTAGTTATAGATTCCGATGCTTCACTCCAGGTTTACTGTATCCCTTGGACCTTCGTATTGACGATAAAGCACAGAAATTGCATTGGAATTAAATACAAAAGGCATAAGGCCGACTTAAGGACAAGAAGACTGACTCTTCTTACTGACTATGTTTGAACCATTCCTGTGACACTAGTTACGGATTCCGATGCTTCACTTCAGGTTTACTATATCCCTCTGATCTTCTTATTGACGATGAAACACAGAAATTGCACCGGAATTAAATACAAAAGGCACAATGCCGACTTAAGTACAAGAAGACTGACTCTTCTTACTGACTATGCTTTGAACCATTCCTGTGACACTAGTTATAGATTCCGATGCTTCACTTCATGTTTACTGTATCTATTGGACCCTCTTATTGACGATGAAACACAGAAATGGCATCGGAATTAAATACAAAAGGCACAATGCCGACTTAAGTACATGAAGACTGACTCTTCTTACTGACAATGTTTTGAAACATTCCTGTGACACTAGTTATAGATTCCGAAGCTTCACTTCAGCTTTACTGTATCACTTGGACCTTCTTATTGACGATGAAACACAGAAATTGCATCGGAATTAAATACAAAAGGCACAATACCGACTTAAGTACAAGAAGACTGACTCTTCTTACTGTCTATGTTTTGAACCATTCCTGTGACACTAGTTAGCGATTCCGATGCTTCACTTCAGGTTTACTGCATCATTTGGACCTTCTTGTTGACGATGAAACACAGAAGTTACATCTGAATTAAATACAAAAGGCACATTGCCGACTTAAGTACAAAAAGACTGACTCTTCTTACTTACTAAGTTTTTAACCATTCCTGTAACACTAGTTATAGATTCCGATGCCTCACTTCAGGTTTACTGTATCCCTCTGACCTTTTTATTGACGATGAAACACAGAAATTGCACCGGAATTAAATACAAATGGCACAATGCCGACTTAAGTACATGAAGACCGGCTCTTCTTACTGACTATGCTTTGAATCATTCCTATGGCACTAGTTATAGATTCCGATGCTTCACTACAGGTTACTGTATCATTTGGACCTTCATATTGACGATGAAACACAGAAATTACATCAGAAATAAATAAAAAGGCACACTGCCGACTCAAGTACAAAAAGACTGACTCTTCTTACTGACTATGTTTTGAAACATTCCTGTGACACTAGGTACAGATTCCGATGCCTCACTTCAGGTATACTGTATCCCTCTGACTTTCTTATTGACGATGAAACACAGAAATTGCACCGGAATTAAATAGCAAAGGCACAATGCCGACTTAAGTACAAGAGAACTGACTCTTCTTACTGTCTATGTTTTGAACCATTCCTGTGACACTAGTTATAGATTCCGATGCTTGACTTCAGGTTTACTGTATCCCTTGGACCTTCTTATTGACGATGAAACACAGAAATTGCATCGGAATTAAATACAAAAGGCACAATGCCGACTTAAGTACACGAAGACTGTATCTTCTTTATGTCTACGTTTTGAACCATTCCTGTGACACTAGTTATAGATTCCGATGCTTCACTCCAGGTTTACTGTATCCCTTGGACCTTCTCAATGACGATGATACACAGAAATTGCATCGGAATTAAATACAAAAGGCACAATGCCGACTTAAGGACAAGAAAACTGACTCTTCTTACAGACTATGTTTTGAACCATTCCTGTGACACTAGTTATATATTCCGATGCTTTACTTTAGGTTACTGTATCCCTTGGACTTTCTTATTGACGTTGAAACACAGAAATTGCATCGGAATTAAATACAAAATGCACAATGCCGACTTAAGTACAAGAAGACTGACTCTTCTTACTGTCTATGTTTTGAACCATTCCTGTGACACTAATTATAGATTCCGATGCTTCACTTCAGGTTTACTGTATCCCTTGGACCATCTTATTGACGATGAAACACAGAAATTGCATCGGAATTACATACAAAAGGCACAATGGCGACTTAAGTACAAGAAGACTGACTCTTCTTACTGACTATGTTTTGAACCATTCCTGGGACACTAGTTATAGATTCCGATGCTTCACTTCAGGTTTACTGTATCCCTCTGACCTTCTTATTGACGATGAAACACAGAAATTGCATCGCAATTAAATACAAAAATCACAATGCAGACTTAAGTACAAGAAGACTGACTCTTCTTACTGACTATGTTTTGAACCATTCCTGGGACACTAGGTTTAGATTCCGATGCTGCACTTCATGTTTACTGTATCTCCTCTGACCTTCTTATTGTCGATGAAACACAGAAATTGAATCGGAATTAAATACAAAAGGCACTCTGCCGACTTAAGTACTAGAGACCGACTCTTCTTACTGTCTCTGATTTGAACCATTCCTGTGACACTTGTTATAGATTCCGATGCTTCACTTCAGGTTTACTGTATCCCTTGGACCTTCTTATTGACGATGAAACACAGAAATTGCATCGGAATTAAATACAAAATTCACAATGCCGACTTAAGTACAAGAGGACTGACTCTTGTTACTGTCTATGTTTTAAACCAATCCTGTGACACTAGTTATAGATTTCGATGCTTCACTTCGGGTTTAATGTATCCCTTGGACCTTCTTATTGACGATGAAATTCAGAAATTGCATCGGAATTAAATACAAAAAGCACAATGCCGACTTAAGCAGAAAAAGACTGACTCTTCTTACTGACTATGTTTGAACCATTCCTGTGACACTAGTTATAGATTCCGATGCTTCACTTCAGGTTTACTGTATCCCTCTGACCTTCTTATTGACGATGAAACACAGAAATTGCATCGGAATTAAATACAAAAGGCACAATGCAGACTTAAGTACAAGAAGACTGACTCTTCTTACAGACTATGTTTTGAACCATTCCTGGGACACTAGGTATAGATTCCGATGTTTCACTTCAGGTTTACTGTATCCCCTCTGACCTTCTTATTGACGATGAAACACAGAAATTGCATCGGAATTAAATAGAAAAGGCACAATGCTGACTTAAGTACAACAGGACTGACTCATCCTACTGTCTATGTTTTGATCCATTCCTGTGACACTAGTTACAGATTCCGATGCATGACGTCAGTTTTACTGTATCCCTTGGACCTTCTTATTGACGATGAAACACAGAAATTGCATCGGAATTAAATACAAGTGGCACAATGCCGACATAAGTACTGTCTATGTTTTGATCCATTCCCGTGACACTAGTTATAGATTCCGATGCTGCACTCCAGGTTTACTGTATCCCTTGGACCTTCTTATTGACGATAAAACACAGAAATTGCATCGGAATAAATACAAAAGGCATAAGGCCAACTTAAGGACAAGAAGACTGACTCTTCTTACTGACTATGCTTTGAACCTTTCCTGTGACACTAGTTATAGATTCCGATGCTTCACTTCAGGTTTACTGTATCCCTCTGACCTTCTTATTGACGATGAAACACAGAAATTGCACCGGAATTAAATACAAAGGGCACAATGCCGACTTAAGTACAAGAAGACTGACTCTTCTTACTGTCTATGTTTTGATCCATTCCACTGACACTAGTTATAGATTCCGATGCTTCACTCCTGGTTTACTGTATCCCTCTGACCTTCTTATTGACGATGAAACTCTGAAATTGCATCGGAATTAAATAGAAAAGGCACAATGCCGACTTAAGTACAAGAAGACTGACTCTTCTTACTGACTATGCTTTGAACCATTCCTGTGACACTAGTTATTGATTCCGATGCTTCACTTCAGGTTTACTGTATCTATTGGACCTTCTTATTGACGATGAAACACAGAAATGGCATCGGCATTAAATACAATAGGCACAATGCCGACTTAAGTACATGAAGACTGACTCGTCTTACTGACTATGTTTTGAACCACCCTGTGACACTAGTTGTAGATTCCGAAGCTTCACTTCAGGTTTACTGTATCCCTCTGACCTTCGTATTGACGATGAAACACAGAAATTGCACCGGAAATAAATACAAAAGGCACAATGCAGACTTAAGTGCAAGAAGACTGACTCTTCTTACTGTCTATGTTTTGAACCATTCCTTTGACACTAGTTATAGATTCCGAAGCTTCACTCCACGTTTACTGTATCCCTTGGACCTTCTTATTGACGATGAAACAAAGAAATTGCATCGGATTTAAATACAAAAGGCACAATGCCGACTTAAGGACAACAAGACTGACTCTTCTTACAGACTATGTTTTGAACCATTCCTGTGACACTAGTTATATATTCCGATGCTTTACTTTAGGTTACTGTATCCCTTGGACTTTCTTATTGACGTTGAAACACAGAAATTGCATCGGAATTAAATACAAAGTGCACAATGCCGACTTAAGTACAAGAAGTCTGACTCTTCTTACTGTCTATGTTTTGAACCATTCATGTGACACGAGTTATAGATTCCGATGCTTCACTTCAAGGTTACTGTATTCTTGCACCTTCTAATTGACGATGAAATACAGATATTGCATCGGAATTAAATACGAATGGCACAATGCCGACTTAAGTACAAGAACTTTGACTCTTCTTACTGTCTATGTTTTGAACCATTCCTGCGACACTTGTTATAGATTCCGTTGCTTGACTTCAGCTTTACTGTATCCCTTGGACCTTCTTATTGACGATGAAACACAAAAATTGCATCGGAATTAAATACAAAAGGCACAATGCCTACTTATGTACTAGAGACTTACTCCTCTTACTGTCTACGTTTTGAACCATTACTGTGACACTAATTATAGATTCCGATGTTTCACTTCCGGTTTACTGTATCCCTTGGACCCTCTAATTGACAATGAAACACAGAAATTGCATCGGAATTAAATACAAAATGCACAATGCCAACTTAAGTACAAGAAGTCTGACTCTTCTTACTGTCTATGCTTTGCACCAATCCTGTGACACTAGTTATAGATTCCGATGCTTCACTTCAGGTTTACTGTATCCCTTGGACCTTCTTATTGACGATGAAACTCAGAAAATGCATCGGAATTAAATACAAAAGGCACAATGCCGACTTAGTACAAAAAGACTGACTCTTCTTACTGACTATGTTTTGAACCATTCCTGTGACACTAGTTATAGATTCCGATGCTTCACTTCAGGTTTACTGTATCCCTCTGACCTTCTTATTGACGATGAAACACAGAAATTGAATCGGAATTAAATACAAAATGCACTATGCCGACTTGAGTACTAGAGACTGACTCTTCTTACTGTCTATGTTTTGAACCATTCCTGTGAGACTAGATATAGATTCTGATGCTTCACTTCAGGTTTACTGTATCCCTTCTACCTTCTTATTGACGATGACACACAGAAATTGCATCGGAATTAAATACAAAAGGCCAATGCCGACTTAAGGACAAGAAGACCGACTCTTCTTATTGTCTATGTTTGAACCAATCCTGTGACTATAGTTATAGATTTCGATGCTTCACGTCAGGTTTACTGTATCCCTTGGAACGTCTTATTGACGATGAAACTCAGAAATTGCATCGGAATTAAATACAAGGGGCACAATGCCGACTTAAGTAGAAAAAGACTGACTCTTCTTACTGACTATGTTTGAACCATTCCTGTGACTCTAGTTATAGATTCCGATGCTTCACTTCAGGTTTACTGTATCCCTCTGACCTTTTTATTGACGATGAAACACAGAAAATGCATTGGAATTAAATACAAAATACACAATGCAGATTTAAGTACAAGAAGACTGACTCTTCTTACTGACTATGTTTTGAACCATTCCTGTGACACTAGTTATAGATTCCGATGCTTCATTTCAGGCTTACTGTATCCCTCTGACCTTCTTATTGACGATGAAACACAGAAATTGCTTCGGAATTAAATACAAAAGGCACAATGCCGACTTAAGGACAAGAGGACTGACTCTTAACTACTGTCTATGTTTTGATCCATTCCTGTGACACTAGTTATAGATTCCGATGCATGACGTCAGTTTTACTGTATCCCTTGGACTTTCTTATTGACGATGAAACACAGAAATTGCATCGGAATTAAATACAAAATGCACAATGCCGACTTAAGTACAAGAAGTCTGACTCTTCTTACTGTCTATGTTTTGCACCAATCCTGTGACACTAGTTATAGATTCCGATGCTTCACTTCAGGTTTACTGTATTCCTTGGACCTTCTTATTGACGATGAAACTCAGAAAATGCATCGGAATTAAATACAAAAGGCACAATGCCGACTGAGTACAAAAAGACTGACTCTTCTTACTGACTATGTTTGAACCATTCCTGTGACACTAGTTATAGATTCCGATGCTTCACTTCAGGTTTACTGTATCCCTCTGACCTTCTTATTGACGATGAAACACAGAAATTGAATCGGAATTAAATACAAAAGGCACTATGCCGACTTGAGTACTAGAGACTGACTCTTCTTACTGTCTATGTTTTGAACCATTCCTGTGAGACTAGTTATAGATTCTGATGCTTCACTTCAGGTTTACTGTATCCCTTGGACCTTCTTATTGACGATGACACACAGAAATTGCATCGGAATTAAATACAAAAGGCACAATGCCGACTTAAGGACAAGAAGACTGACTCTTCTTATTGTCTATGTTTTGACCCAATCCTGTGACTATAGTTATAGATTTCGATGCTTCACTTCAGGTTTACTGTAACCCTTGGACCTTCTTATTGACGATGAAACTCAGAAATTGCATCGGAATTAAATACAAAGGGCACAATGCCGACATAAGTAGAAAAAGACTCACTCTTCTTACTGACTATGTTTTAACCATTCCTGTGACTCTAGTTATAGATTCCGATGCTTCTCTTCAGGTTTACTGTATCCCCCTGACCTTTTTATTGACGATGAAACACAGAAAATGCATCGGAATTAAATACAAAATACACAATGCAGATTTAAGTACAAGAAGACTGACTCTTCTTACTGACTATGTTTTGAACCATTCCTGTGACACTAGTTATGGATTCCGATGCTTCACTTCAGGTTTACTATATCCCTCTGATCTTCTTATTGACGATGAAACACAGAAATTGCACCGGAATTAAATACAAAAGGCACAATGCCGACTTAAGTACAAGAAGACTGACTCTTCTTACTGACTATGCTTTGAACCATTCCTGTGACACTAGTTATAGATTCCGGTGCTTCACTTCATGTTTACTGTATCTATTGGACCTTCTTATTGACGATGAAACACAGAAATGGCATCGGAATTAAATACAAAAGGCACAATGCCGACTTAAGTACATGAAGACTGACTCTTCTTACTGACAATGTTTTGAACCATTCCTGTGACACTAGTTATAGATTCCGAAGCTTCACTTCAGCTTTACTGTATCACTTAGACCTTCTTATTGACGATGAAACACAGAAATTGCATCGGAATTAAACACAAAAGGCACAATACCGACTTAAGTACAAGAAGACTGACTCTTCTTACTGTCTATGTTTTGAACCATTCCTGTGACACTAGTTAGCGATTCCGATTTTTCACTTCAGGTTTACTGTATCATTTGGACCTTCTTGTTGACGATTAAACACAGAAGTTACATCTGAATTAAATACAAAAGGCACATTGCCGACTTAAGTGCAAAAAGACTGACTCTTCTTACTTACTAAGTTTTTAACCATTCCTGTAACACTAGTTATAGATTCCGATGCCTCACTTCAGGTTTACTGTATCCCTCTGACCTTCTTATTGACGATGAAACACAGAAATTGCATCGGAATTAAATGGGAAAGGCACAATGCCGACTTAAGTACAAGAAGACTGACTCTTCTTACTTTCTATGTTTTGAACCATTCCTGTGACCCTAGTTATAGATTCCCATGCTTCACTTCAGGTTTAAAGTAACCCTTGGAACTTCTTATTGAGGATGAAACACAGAAATTGAATCGGAATTAAATACAAAATTCACAATGCCGACTTAAGTACAAGAAGACTGTATCTTCTTACTGTCTATGTTTTGAACCATTCTTGTTACACTAGTTATAGATTCTGATGCTGCACTCCAGGTTTACTGTATCCCTTGGACCTTCTCAATGACAAGGAAACACAGAAATTGCATAGGAATTAAATACAAAAAGCACAACGCCGACTTAAGGACAAGAAGACTGATTCTTCTTACTGACTATGTTTTGAACCATTCCTGTGACACTAGTTATAGATTCCGATGCCTCACTTCAGGTTTACTGTATCCCTCTGACCTTTTTATTGACGATGAAACACAGAAATTGCACCGGAATTAAATACAAAGGGCACAATGCCGACTTAAGTACATGAAGACCGGCTCTTCTTACTGACTATGCTTTGAATCATTCCTATGGCACTAGTTATAGATTCCGATGCTTCACTTCAGGTTACTGTATCATTTGGACCTTCATATTGACGATGAAACACAGAAATTACATCAGAAATAAATACAAAAGGCTTATTGCCGACTCAAGTACAAAAAGACTGACTCTTCTTACTGACTATGTTTTGAAACATTCCTGTGACACTAGGTACAGATTCCGATGCCTCACTTCAGGTATACTGTATCCCTCTGACTTTCTTATTGACGATGAAACACAGAAATTGCACCGGAATTAAATAGCAAAGGCACAATGCCGACTTAAGTACAAGAGAACGGACTCTTCTTACTGTCTATGTTTTGAACCATTCCTGTGACACTAGTTATCGATTCCAATGCTTGACTTCAGGTTTACTGTATCCCTTGGACCTTCTTATTGACGATGAATCACAGAAATTGCATCGGAATTAAATACAATAGGCACAATGCCGACTTAAGTACACGAAGACTGTATCTTCTTTATGTCTACGTTTTGAACCATTCCTGTGACACTAGTTATAGATTCCGATGCTTCACTTCAGGTTTACTGTATCCCTCTGAACTTCTTATTGACGACGTAACACAGAAAGTGCTTCGGAATTAAATAGAAAAGGCACAATGCCGACCTAAGTACAAGAAGACTTACTCTTCTAACTGACTATGATTTCAACCATTCCTGTGCCACTAGTTGTAGATTCCGATGCTACACTCCAGGTTTACTGTATCCCTCTGACCTTCTTATTGAAGATGAAACACAGAAATTGCATCGGAATTAAATACAAAAGGCACAATGCCGACTTAAGGCCAAGAGGACTGACTCTTAACTACCGTCAATGTTTTGATCCATTCCTGTGACACTAGTTATAGATTCCGATGCATGACGTCAGTTTTACTGTAACCCTTGGACCTTCTTATTGACGATGAAACACAGAAATTGCATCGGAATTAAATACAAATGGCACAATGCCGACTTAAGTACAGGAGACTTACTTTTCTTACTGACTATGTTTTGAACCATTCCTGTGACACTAGTTATGGATTCCGATGCTTCACTTCAGGTTTACTATATCCCTCTGATCTTCTTATTGACGATGAAACACAGAAATTGCACCGGAATTAAATACAAAAGGCACAATGCCGACTTAAGTACAAGAAGACTGACTCTTCTTACTGACTATGCTTTGCACCATTCCTGTGACACTAGTTATAGATTCCGGTGCTTCACTTCATGTTTACTGTATCTATTGGACCTTCTTATTGACGATGAAACACAGAAATGGCATCGGAATTAAATACAAAAGGCACAATGCCGACTTAAGTACATGAAGACTGACTCTTCTTACTGACAATGTTTTGAACCATTCCTGTGACACTAGTTATAGATTCCGAAGCTTCACTTCAGCTTTACTGTATCACTTGGACCTTCTTATTGACGATGAAACACAGAAATTGCATCGGAATTAAATACAAAAGGCACAATACCGACTTAAGTACAAGAAGACTGACTCTTCTTACTGTCTATGTTTTGAACCATTCCTGTGACACTAGTTAGCGATTCCGATGCTTCACTTCAGGTTTACTGTATCATTTGGACCTTCTTGTTGACGATGAAACACAGAAGTTACATCTGAATTAAATACAAAAGGCACATTGCCGACTTAAGTACAAAGAGACTGACTCTTCTTACTTACTAAGTTTTTAACCATTCCTGTAACACTAGTTATAGATTCCGATGCCTCACTTCAGGTTTACTGTATCCCTCTGACCTTCTTATTGACGATGAAACACAGAAATTGCATCGGAATTAAATGGGAAAGGCACAATGCCGACTTAAGTACAAGAAGACTGACTCTTCTTACTGTCTATGTTTTGAACCATTCCTGTGACCCTAGTTATAGATTCCCATGCTTCACTTCAGGTTTAAAGTAACCCTTGGAACTTCTTATTGAGGATGAAACACAGAAATTGAATCGGAATTAAATACAAAATTCACAATGCCGACTTAAGTACAAGAAGACTGTATCTTCTTACTGTCTATGTTTTGAACCATTCTTGTTACACTAGTTATAGATTCTGATGCTGCACTCCAGGTTTACTGTATCCCTTGGACCTTCTCAATGACAAGGAAACACAGAAATTGCATAGGAATTAAATACAAAAAGCACAACGCCGACTTAAGGCCAAGAGGACTGACTCTTAACTACCGTCAATGTTTTGATCCATTCCTGTGACACTAGTTATAGATTCCGATGCATGACGTCAGTTTTACTGTAACCCTTGGACCTTCTTATTGACGATGAAACACAGAAATTGCATCGGAATTAAATACAAATGGCACAATGCCGACTTAAGTACAGGAGACTTACTTTTCTTACTGACTATGTTTTGAACCATTCCTGTGACACTAGTTATGGATTCCGATGCTTCACTTCAGGTTTACTATATCCCTCTGATCTTCTTATTGACGATGAAACACAGAAATTGCACCGGAATTAAATACAAAGGGCACAATGCCGACTTAAGAACATGAAGACCGGCTCTTCTTACTGACTATGCTTTGAATCATTCCTATGGCACTAGTTATAGATTCCGATGCTTCACTTCAGGTTACTGTATCATTTGGACCTTCATATTGACGATGAAACACAGACATTACATCAGAAATAAATACAAAAGGCTTATTGCCGACTCAAGTACAAAAAGACTGACTCTTCTTACTGACTATGTTTTGAAACATTCCTGTGACACTAGGTACAGATTCCGATGCCTCACTTCAGGTATACTGTATCCCTCTGACTTTCTTATTGACGATGAAACACAGAAATTGCACCGGAATTAAATAGCAAAGGCACAATGCCGACTTAAGTACAAGAGAACTGACTCTTCTTACTGTCTATGTTTTGAACCATTCCTGTGACACTAGTTATAGATTCCGATGCTTGACTTCAGGTTTACTGTATCCCTTGGACCTTCTTATTGACGATGAATCACAGAAATTGCATCGGAATTAAATACAAAAGGCACAATGCCGACTTAAGTACACGAAGACTGTATCTTCTTTATGTCTACGTTTTGAACCATTCCTGTGACACTAGTTATAGATTCCGATGCTTCACTCCAGGTTTACTGTATCCCTTGGACCTTCTCAATGACGATGATACACAGAAATTGCATCGGAATTAAATACAAAAGGCACAATGCCGACTTAAGGACAAGAAGACTGACTCTTCTTACTGACTATGTTTTGAACCATTCCTGTGACACTAGTTATATATTCCGATGCTTTACTTTAGGTTACTGTATCCCTTGGACTTTCTTATTGACGTTGAAACACAGAAATTGCATCGGAATTAAATACAAAATGCACAATGCCGACTTAAGTACAAGAAGACTGACTCTTCTTACTGTCTATGTTTTGAACCATTCCTGTGACACTAATTATAGATTCCGATGCTTCACTTCAGGTTTACTGTATCCCTTGGACCATCTTATTGACGATGAAACACAGAAATTGCATCGGAATTAAATACAAAAGGCACAATGCCGACTTAAGTACAAGAAGACTGACTCTTCTTACTGACTATGTTTTGAACCATTCCTGGGACACTAGTTATAGATTCCGATGCTTCACTTCAGGTTTACTGTATCCCTCTGACCTTCTTATTGACGATGAAACACAGAAATTGCATCGCAATTAAATACAAAAATCACAATGCAGACTTAAGTACAAGAACACTGACTCTTCTTACTGACTATGTTTTGAACCATTCCTGGGACACTAGGTTTAGATTCCGATGCTACACTTCATGTTTACTGTATCTCCACTTACCTTCTTATTGTCGATGAAACACAGAAATTGCGTCGGAATTAAATAGAAAAGGCACAATGCTGACTTAAGTACAAGAGGACTGACTCTTCCTACTGTCTATGCTTTGAACCATTCCTGTGACACTAGTTATAGATTCCGATGCTTCATACCAGGTTTACTGTATCCCTTGGACCTTCTTATTGACGATAAAACACAGAAATTGCATCGGAATTAAATACAAAAGGCATAAGGCCAACTTAAGGACAAGAAGACTGACTCTTCTTACTGACTATGTTTTGAACCATTACTGTGACACTAGTTATAGATTCCGATGCTTCACTTCAGGTTTACTGTATCCCTCTGACCTTCTTATTGACGATGAAACACAGAAATTGCACCGGAATTAAATACAAAGGGCACAATGCCGACTTAAGTACAAGAAGACTGACTCTTCTAACTGTCTATGTTTTGAACCATTCCACTGACACTAGTTATAGATTCCGATGCTTCACTCCTGGTTTATTGTATCCCTCGGACCTTCTTATTGACGATGAAACTCTGAAATTGCATCGGAATTAAATAGAAAAGGTACAATGCCGACTTAAGTACAAGAAGACTGACTCTTCTTACTGACTATGT
Organism: Schistocerca piceifrons; assembly: GCF_021461385.2. Classification (NCBI taxonomy): domain Eukaryota; kingdom Metazoa; phylum Arthropoda; class Insecta; order Orthoptera; family Acrididae; genus Schistocerca; species Schistocerca piceifrons. The sequence goes on along the minus strand of NW_025727586.1, from coordinate 281,955 downwards.
TTTGAACCATTCCTGTGACACTAGTTATAGATTCAGATGCTTCACTTCAGGTTTACTGTATCTATTGGACCTTCTTATTGACCATGAAACACAGAAATGGCATCGGAATTAAATACAAAAAGCACAAGGCCGACTTAAGTACATGAAGACTGACTCGTCTTTCTGACTATGTTTTGAACCATTCCTGTGACACTAGTTGTAGATTCCGATGCTTCACTTCAGGTTTACTGTATCCCTCTGACCTTCGTATTGATGAGGAAACACAGAAATTGCACCGGAAATAAATACAAAAGGCACAATGCCGACTTAAGTACAAGAGGTCTGACTCTTCTTACTGTCTATGTTTTGAACCATTCATGTGACACGAGTTATAGATTCCGATGCTTCACTTCAGGTTTACTGTATCACTCTGACCTTCTTATTGACGATGAAACACAGAAATTGAATCGGAATTAAATACAAAAGGCACTCTGCCGACTTAAGTACTAGAGACCGACTTTTCTTACTGTCTGTTTTGAACCATTCCTGTGACACTTGTTATAGATTCCGATGCTTCACTTCAGGTTTACTGTATCCCTTGGACCTTCTTATTGACGATGAAACACAGAAATTGCATCGGAATTAAATACAAAATTCACAATGCCGACTTAAGTACAAGAGGACTGACTCTTCTTACTGTCTATGTTTTAAACCAATCCTGTGACACTAGTTATAGATTTCGATGCTTCACTTCGGGTTTAATGTATCCATTGGACCTTCTTATTGACGATGAAATTCAGAAATTGCATCGGAATTAAATACAAAAAGCACAATGCCGACTTAAGGACAAGAAGACTGACTCTTCTTACTGACTATGTTTTGAACCATTCCTGTGACACTAGTTATATATTCCGATGCTTTACTTTAGGTTACTGTATCCCTTGGACTTTCTTATTGACGTTGAAACACAGAAATTGCATCGGAATTAAATACAAAATGCACAATGCCGACTTAAGTAAAAGAAGACTGACTCTTCTTACTGTCTATGTTTTGAACCATTCCTGTGACACTAATTATAGATTCCGATGCTTCACTTCAGGTTTACTGTATCCCTTGGACCATCTTATTGACGATGAAACACAGAAATTGCATCGGAATTAAATACAAAAGTCACAATGCCGACTTAAGTACAAGAAGACTGACTCTTCTTACTGACTATGTTTTGAACCATTCCTGGGACACAAGTTATAGATTCCGATGCTTCACTTCAGGTTTACTGTATCCCTCTGACCTTCTTATTGACGATGAAACACAGAAATTGCATCGCAATTAAATACAAAAATCACAATGCAGACTTTAGTACAAGAAGACTGACTCTTCTTACTGACTATGTTTTGAACCATTCCTGGGACACTAGGTTTAGATTCCGATGCTACACTTCATGTTTACTGTATCTCCTCTTACCTTCTTATTGTCGATGAAACACAGAAATTGCGTCGGAATTAAATAGAAAAGGCACAATGCTGACTTAAGTACAAGAGGACTGACTCTTCCTACTGTCTATGTTTTGATCCATTCCTGTGACACTAGTTATAGATTCCGATGCTTGACGTCAGTTTTACTGTATCCCTTGGACCTTCTTATTGACGATGAAACACAGAAATTGCATCGGAATTAAATACAAATGGCACAATGCCGACATAAGTACTGTCTATGCTTTGAACCATTCCTGTGACACTAGTTATAGATTCCGATGCTTCATACCAGGTTTACTGTATCCCTTGGACCTTCTTATTGACGATAAAACACAGAAATTGCATCGGAATTAAATACAAAAGGCATAAGGCCAACTTAAGGACAAGAAGACTGACTCTTCTTACTGACTATGTTTTGAACCATTACTGTGACACTAGTTATAGATTCCGATGCTTCACTTCAGGTTTACTGTATCCCTCTGACCTTCTTATTGACGATGAAACACAGAAATTGCACCGGAATTAAATACAAAGGGCACAATGCCGACTTAAGTACAAGAAGACTGACTCTTCTAACTGTCTATGTTTTGAACCATTCCTCTGACACTAGTTATAGATCCCGATGCTTCACTCCTGGTTTATTGTATCCCTCGGACCTTCTTATTGACGATGAAACTCTGAAATTGCATCGGAATTAAATAGAAAAGGTACAATGCCGACTTAAGTACAAGAAGACTGACTCTTCTTACTGACTATGTTTTGAACCATTCCTGTGACACTAGTTATAGATTCCGATGCTTCACTTCAGGTTTACTGTATCTATTGGACCTTCTTATTGACGATGAAACACAGAAATGGCATCGGCATTAAATACAATAGGCACAATGCCGACTTAAGTACATGAAGACTGACTCGTCTTACTGACTATGTTTTGAACCACCCTGTGACACTAGTTGTAGATTCCGAAGCTTCACTTCAGGTTTACTGTATCCCTCTGACCTTCGTATTGACGATGAAACACAGAAATTGCACCGGAAATAAATACAAAAGGCACAATGCAGACTTAAGTGCAAGAAGACTGACTCTTCTTACTGTCTATGTTTTGAACCATTCCTTTGACACTAGTTATAGATTCCGAAGCTTCACTCCACGTTTACTGTATCCCTTGGACCTTCTTATTGACGATGAAACAAAGAAATTGCATCGGAATTAAATACAAAAGGCACAATGCCGACTTAAGGACAACAAGACTGACTCTTCTTACAGACTATGTTTTGAACCATTCCTGTGACACTAGTTATATATTCCGATGCTTTACTTTAGGTTACTGTATCCCTTGGACTTTCTTATTGACGTTGAAACACAGAAATTGCATCGGAATTAAATACAAAGTGCACAATGCCGACTTAAGTACAAGAAGTCTGACTCTTCTTACTGTCTATGTTTTGAACCATTCATGTGACACGAGTTATAGATTCCGATGCTTCACTTCAAGGTTACTGTATTCTTGGGCTTCTAATTGACGATGAAATACAGTTTTTGCATCGGAATTAAATACAAAAGGCACAATGCCGACTTAAGTACAAGAACTTTGACTCTTCTTACTGTCTATGTTTTGAACCATTTTTTCGACACTTGTTATAGATTCCGTTGCTTGACTTCAGCTTTACTGTATCCCTTGGACCTTCTTATTGACGATGAAACACATAAATTGCATCGGAATTAAATACAAAAGGCACAATGCCTACTTATGTACTAGAGACTTACTCCTCTTACTGTCTATGTTTTGAACCATTACTGTGACACTAATTATAGATTCCGATGTTTCACTTCCGGTTTACTGTATCCCTTGGACCCTCTAATTGACAATGAAACACAGAAATTGCATCGGAATTAAATACAAAATGCACAATGCCGACTTAAGTACAAGAAGTCTGACTCTTCTTACTGTCTATGCTTTGCACCAATCCTGTGACACTAGTTATAGATTCCGATGCTTCACTTCAGGTTTACTGTATCCCTTGGACCTTCTTATTGACGATGAAACTCAGAAAATGCATCGGAATTAAATACAAAAGGCACAATGCCGACTTAGTACAAAAAGACTGACTCTTCTTACTGACTATGTTTTGAACCATTCCTGTGACACTAGTTATAGATTCCGATGCTTCACTTCAGGTTTACTGTATCCCTCTGACCTTCTTATTGACGATGAAACACAGAAATTGAATCGGAATTAAATACAAAAGGCACTATGCCGACTTGAGTACTAGAGACTGACTCTTCTTACTGTCTATGTTTTGAACGATTCCTGTGAGACTAGTTATAGATTCTGATGCTTCACTTCAGGTTTACTGTATCCCTTCTACCTTCTTATTGACGATGACACACAGAAATTGCATCGGAATTAAATACAAAAGGCCAATGCCGACTTAAGGACAAGAAGACTGACTCTTCTTATTGTCTATGTTTTGAACCAATCCTGTGACTATAGTTATAGATTTCGATGCTTCACTTCAGGTTTACTGTATCCCTCTGACCTTCGTATTGACGATGAAACACAGAAATTGCACCGGAAATAAATACAAAAGGCACAATGCAGACTTAAGTGCAAGAAGACTGACTCTTCTTACTGTCTATGTTTTGAACCATTCCTTTGACACTAGTTATAGATTCCGAAGCTTCACTCCACGTTTACTGTATCCCTTGGACCTTCTTATTGACGATGAAACAAAGAAATTGCATCGGATTTAAATACAAAAGGCACAATGCCGACTTAAGGACAACAAGACTGACTCTTCTTACAGACTATGTTTTGAACCATTCCTGTGACACTAGTTATATATTCCGATGCTTTACTTTAGGTTACTGTATCCCTTGGACTTTCTTATTGACGTTGAAACACAGAAATTGCATCGGAATTAAATACAAAGTGCACAATGCCGACTTAAGTACAAGAAGTCTGACTCTTCTTACTGTCTATGTTTTGAACCATTCATGTGACACGAGTTATAGATTCCGATGCTTCACTTCAAGGTTACTGTATTCTTGGACCTTCTAATTGACGATGAAATACAGATATTGCATCGGAATTAAATACGAATGGCACAATGCCGACTTAAGTACAAGAACTTTGACTCTTCTTACTGTCTATGTTTTGAACCATTCCTGCGACACTTGTTATAGATTCCGTTGCTTGACTTCAGCTTTACTGTATCCCTTGGACCTTCTTATTGACGATGAAACACAAAAATTGCATCGGAATTAAATACAAAAGGCACAATGCCTACTTATGTACTAGAGACTTACTCCTCTTACTGTCTATGTTTGAACCATTACTGTGACACTAATTATAGATTCCGATGTTTCACTTGCGGTTTACTGTATCACTTGGACCCTCTAATTGACAATGAAACACAGAAATTGCATCGGAATTAAATACAAAATGCACAATGCCAACTTAAGTACAAGAAGTCTGACACTTCTTACTGTCTATGCTTTGCACCAATCCTGTGACACTAGTTATAGATTCCGATGCTTCACTTCAGGTTTACTGTATCCCTTGGACCTTCTTATTGACGATGAAACTCAGAAAATGCATCGGAATTAAATACAAAAGGCACAATGCCGACTTAGTACAAAAAGACTGACTCTTCTTACTGACTATGTTTTGAACCATTCCTGTGACACTAGTTATAGATTCCGATGCTTCACTTCAGGTTTACTGTATCCCTCTGACCTTCTTATTGACGATGAAACACAGAAATTGAATCGGAATTAAATACAAAAGGCACTATGCCGACTTGAGTACTAGAGACTGACTCTTCTTACTGTCTATGTTTTGAACCATTCCTGTGAGACTAGTTATAGATTCTGATGCTTCACTTCAGGTTTACTGTATCCCTTCTACCTTCTTATTGACGATGACACACAGAAATTGCATCGGAATTAAATACAAAAGGCCAATGCCGACTTAAGGACAAGAAGACCGACTCTTCTTATTGTCTATGTTTGAACCAATCCTGTGACTATAGTTATAGATTTCGATGCTTCACTTCAGGTTTACTGTATCCCTTGGAACTTCTTATTGACGATGAAACTCAGAAATTGCATCGGAATTAAATACAAGGGGCACAATGCCGACTTAAGTAGAAAAAGACTGACTCTTCTTACTGACTATGTTTGAACCATTCCTGTGACTCTAGTTATAGATTCCGATGCTTCACTTCAGGTTTACTGTATCCGTCTGACCTTTTTATTGACGATGAAACACAGAAAATGCATTGGAATTAAATACAAAATACACAATGCATATTTAAGTACAAGAAGACTGACTCTTCTTACTGACTATGTTTTGAACCATTCCAGTGACACTAGTTATAGATTCCGATGCTTCATTTCAGGTTTACTGTATCCCTCTGACCTTCTTATTGACGATGAAACACAGAAATTGCTTCGGAATTAAATACAAAAGGCACAATGCCGACTTAAGGACAAGAGGACTGACTCTTAACTACTGTCTATGTTTTGATCCATTCCTGTGACACTAGTTATAGATTCCGATGCATGACGTCAGTTTTACTGTATCCCTTGGACTTTCTTATTGACGATGAAACACAGAAATTGCATCGGAATTAAATACAAAATGCACAATGCCGACTTAAGTACAAGAAGTCTGACTCTTCTTATTGTCTATGTTTTGTACCAATCCTGTGACACTAGTTATAGATTCCGATGCTTCACTTCAGGTTTACTGTATCCCTTGGACCTTCTTATTGACGATGAAACTCAGAAAATGCATCGGAATTAAATACAAAAGGCACAATGCCGACTGAGTACAAAAAGACTGACTCTTCTTACTGACTATGTTTGAACCATTCCTGTGACACTAGTTATAGATTCCGATGCTTCACTTCAGGTTTACTGTATCCCTCTGACCTTCTTATTGACGATGAAACACAGAAATTGAATCGGAATTAAATACAAAAGGCACTATGCCGACTTGAGTACTAGAGACTGACTCTTCTTACTGTCTATGTTTTGAACCATTCCTGTGAGACTAGTTATAGATTCTGATGCTTCACTTCAGGTTTACTGTATCCCTTGGACCTTCTTATTGACGATGACACACAGATATTGCATCGGAATTAAATACAAAAGGCACAATGCCGACTTAAGGACAAGAAGACTGACTCTTCTTATTGTCTATGTTTTGAACCAATCCTGTGACTATAGTTATAGATTTCGATGCTTCACTTCAGGTTTACTGTAACCCTTGGACCTTCTTATTGACGATGAAACTCAGAAATTGCATCGGAATTAAATACAAAGGGCACAATGTCGACATAAGTAGAAAAAGACTCACTCTTCTTACTGACTATGTTTCAACCATTCCTGTGACTCTAGTTATGGATTCCGATGCTTCTCTTCAGGTTTACTGTATCCCTCTGACCTTTTTATTGACGATGAAACACAGAAAATGCATCGGAATTAAATACAAAATACACAATGCAGATTTAAGTACAAGAAGACTGACTCTTCTTACTGACTATGTTTTGAACCATTCCTGTGACACTAGTTATGGATTCCGATGCTTCACTTCAGGTTTACTATATCCCTCTGATCTTCTTATTGACGATGAAACACAGAAATTGCACCGGAATTAAATACAAAAGGCACAATGCCGACATAAGTACAAGAAGAATGACTCTTCTTACTGACTATGCTTTGAACCATTCCTGTGACACTAGTTATAGATTCCGGTGCTTCACTTCATGTTTACTGTATCTATTGGACCTTCTTATTGACGATGAAACACAGAAATTGCATCGGAATTAAATACAAAAGGCACAATGCCGACTTAAGTACATGAAGACTGACTCTTCTTACTGACAATGTTTTGAACCATTCCTGTGACACTAGTTATAGATTCCGAAGCTTCACTTCAGCTTTACTGTATCACTTGGACCTTCTTATTGACGATGAAACACAGAAATTGCATCGGAATTAAATACAAAAGGCACAATACCGACTTAAGTACAAGAAGACTGACTCTTCTTACTGTCTATGTTTTGAAACATTCCTGTGACACTAGTTAGCGATTCCGATGCTTCACTTCAGGTTTACTGTATCATTTGGACCTTCTTGTTGACGATGAAACACAGAAGTTACATCTGAATTAAATACAAAAGGCACATTGCCGACTTAAGTACAAAAAGACAGACTCTTCTTACTTACTAAGTTTTTAACCATTCCTGTAACACTAGTTATAGATTCCGATGCCTCACTTCAGGTTTACTGTATCCCTCTGACCTTCTTATTGACGATGAAACACAGAAATTGCATCGGAATTAAATGGGAAAGGCACAATGCCGACTTAAGTACAAGAAGACTGACTCTTCTTACTGTCTATGTTTTGAACCATTCCTGTGACCCTAGTTATAGATTCCCATGCTTCACTTCAGGTTTAAAGTAACCCTTGGAACTTCTTATTGAGGATGAAACACAGAAATTGAATCGGAATTAAATACAAAATTCACAATGCCGACTTAAGTACAAGAAGACTGTATCTTCTTACTGTCTATGTTTTGAACCATTCTTGTTACACTAGTTATAGATTCTGATGCTGCACTCCAGGTTTACTGTATCCCTTGGACCTTCTCAATGACAAGGAAACACAGAAATTGCATAGGAATTAAATACAAAAAGCACAACGCCGACTTAAGGACAAGAAGACTGATTCTTCTTACTGACTATGTTTTGAACCATTCCTGTGACACTAGTTATAGATTCCGATGCCTCACTTCAGGTTTACTGTATCCCTCTGACCTTTTTATTGACGATGAAACACAGAAATTGCACCGGAATTAAATACAAAGGTCACAATGCCGACTTAAGAACATGAAGACCGGCTCTTCTTACTGACTATGCTTTGAATCATTCCTATGGCACTAGTTATAGATTCCGATGCTTCACTTCAGGTTACTGTATCATTTGGACCTTCATATTGACGATGAAACACAGAAATTACATCAGAAATAAATACAAAAGGCTTATTGCCGACTCAAGTACAAAAAGACTGACTCTTCTTACTGACTATGTTTTGAAACATTCCTGTGACACTAGGTACAGATTCCGATGCCTCACTTCAGGTATACTGTATCCCTCTGACTTTCTTATTGACGATGAAACACAGAAATTGCACCGGAAATAAATACAAAAGGCACAATGCAGACTTAAGTGCAAGAAGACTGACTCTTCTTACTGTCTATGTTTTGAACCATTCCTTTGACACTAGTTATAGATTCCGAAGCTTCACTCCACGTTTACTGTATCCCTTGGACCTTCTTATTGACGATGAAACAAAGAAATTGCATCGGAATTAAATACAAAAGGCACAATGCCGACTTAAGGACAACAAGACTGACTCTTCTTACAGACTATGTTTTGAACCATTCCTGTGACACTAGTTATATATTCCGATGCTTTACTTTAGGTTACTGTATCCCTTGGACTTTCTTATTCACGTTGAAACACAGAAATTGCATCGGAATTAAATACAAAGTGCACAATGCCGACTTAAGTACAAGAAGTCTGACTCTTCTTACTGTCTATGTTTTGAACCATTCATGTGACACGAGTTATAGATTCCGATGCTTCACTTCAAGGTTACTGTATTCTTGGACCTTCTAATTGACGATGAAATACAGATACTGCATCGGAATTAAATACGAATGGCACAATGCCGACTTAAGTACAAGAACTTTGACTCTTCTTACTGTCTATGTTTTGAACCATTTTTGTGACACTTGTTATAGATTCCGTTGCTTGACTTCAGCTTTACTGTATCCCTTGGACCTTCTTATTGACGATGAAACACATAAATTGCATCGGAATTAAATACAAAAGGCACAATGCCTACTTATGTACTAGAGACTTACTCCTCTTACTGTCTATGTTTTGAACCATTACTGTGACACTAATTATAGATTCCGATGTTTCACTTCCGGTTTACTGTATCCCTTGGACCCTCTAATTGACAATGAAACACAGAAATTGCATCGGAATTAAATACAAAATGCACAATGCCGACTTAAGTACAAGAAGTCTGACTCTTCTTACTGTCTATGCTTTGCACCAATCCTGTGACACTAGTTATAGATTCCGATGCTTCACTTCAGGTTTACTGTATCCCTTGGACCTTCTTATTGACGATGAAACTCAGAAAATGCATCGGAATTAAATACAAAAGGCACAATGCCGACTTAGTACAAAAAGACTGACTCTTCTTACTGACTATGTTTTGAACCATTCCTGTGACACTAGTTATAGATTCCGATGCTTCACTTCAGGTTTACTGTGTCCCTCTGACCTTCTTATTGACGATGAAACACAGAAATTGAATCGGAATTAAATACAAAAGGCACTATGCCGACTTGAGTACTAGAGACTAACTCTTCTTACTGTCTATGTTTTGAACCATTCCTGTGAGACTAGTTATAGATTCTGATGCTTCACTTCAGGTTTACTGTATCCCTTCTACCTTCTTATTGACGATGACACACAGAAATTGCATCGGAATTAAATACAAAAGGCCAATGCCGACTTAAGGACAAGAAGACTGACTCTTCTTACTGTCTATGTTTTGAACCAATCCTGTGACTATAGTTATAGATTTCGATGCTTCACTTCAGGTTTACTGTATCCCTTGGAACTTCTTATTGACGATGAAACTCAGAAACTGCATCGGAATTAAATACAAAGGGCACAATGCCGTCTTAAGTAGAAAAAGACTGACTCTTCTTACTGACTATGTTTGAACCATTCCTGTGACTCTAGTTATAGATTCCGATGCTTCACTTCAGGTTTACTGTATCCCTCTGACCTTTTTATTGACGATGAAACACAGAAAATGCATTGGAATTAAATATAAAATACACAATGCAGATTTAAGTACAAGAAGACTGACTCTTCTTACTGACTATGCTTTGAACCATTCCTGTGACACTAGTTATAGATTCCGATGCTTCATTTCAGGTTTACTGTATCCCTCTGACCTTCTTATTGACGATGAAACACAGAAATTGCTTCGGAATTAAATACAAAAGGCACAATGCCGACTTAAGGACAAGAGGACTGACTCTTAACTACTGTCTATGTTTTGATCCATTCCTGTGACACTAGTTATAGATTCCGATGCATGACGTCAGTTTTACTGTATCCCTTGGACTTTCTTATTGACGATGAAACACAGAAATTGCATCGGAATTAAATACAAATGGCACAATGCTCACTTAAGTACAGGAGACTTAATTTTCTTACTGACTATATTTGGAACCATATCTGTGACACTAGTTATAGATTCCGATGCTTCACTTCAGGTTTACTGTATCCCTCTGACCTTCTTATTGACGATGTAACACAGAAAGTGCTTCGGATTTAAATAGAAAAGGCACAATGCCGACTTAAGTACAAGAAGACTTACTCTTCTTACTGACTATGATTTGAACCATTCCTGTGCCACTAGTTGTAGATTCCGAAGCTACACTTCAGGTTTACTGTATCCCTCTGACCTTCTTATTGACGATGAAACACAGAAATTGCATCGGAATTAAATAAAAATGGCACAAAGCCGACTTAAGTACAGTCTATGCTTCGAACCATTCCTGTGACTCTAGTTATAGATTCCGATGCTTCACTCCAGGTTTACTGTATCCCTTGGACCTTCGTATTGACGATAAAGCACAGAAATTGCATCGGAATTAAATACAAAAGGCATAAGGCCGACTTAAGGACAAGAAGACTGACTCTTCTTACTGACTATGTTTTGAACCATTCTTGTGACACTAGTTATAGATTCCGATGCTTCACTTCAGGTTTACTATATCCCTCTGATCTTCTTATTGACGATGAAACACAGAAATTGCACCGGAATTAAATACAAAAGGCACAATGCCGACTTAAGTACAAGAAGACTGACTCTTCTTACTGACTATGTTTTGAACCATTCCTGTGACACTAGTTATAGATTCCGATGCTTCACTTCATGTTTACTGTATCTATTGGACCTTCTTATTGACGATGAAACACAGAAATGGCATCGTAATTAAATACAAAAGGCACAATGCCGACTTAAGTACATGAAGACTGACTCTTCTTACTGACTATGTTTTGAACCATTCCTGTGACACTAGTTATAGATTCAGAAGCTTCACTTCAGGTTTACTGTATCTCTTGGACCTTCTTATTGACGATGAAACACATAAATTGCATCGGAATTAAATACAAAAGGCACAATACCGACTTAAATACAAGAAGACTGACTCTTCTTACTGTCTATGTTTTGAACCATTCCTGTGACACTAGTTATAGATTCCGATGCCTCACTTCAGGTTTACTGTATCCCTCTGACCTTCTTATTGACGATGAAACACAGAAATTGCATCGGAATTAAATGGGAAAGGCACAATGCCGACATAAGTACAAGAAGACTGACTCTTCTTACTGTCTATGTTTTGAACCATTGCTGTGACTCTAGTTATAGATTCCCATGCTTCACTTCAGGTTTAATGTATCCCTTGGAGCTTCTTATTGAGGATGAAACACAGAAATTGAATCGGAATTAAATACAAAAGGCACAATGCCGACTTAAGTACAAGAAGACTGTATCTTCTTACTGTCTATGTTTTGAACCATTCCTGTAACACTAGTTATAGATTCTGATGCTGCACACCAGGTTTACTGTATCCCTTGGACCTTCTCAATGACAAGGAAACACAGAAATTGCATAGGAATTAAATACAAAAAGCACAATGCCGACTTAAGGACAAGAAGACTGATTCTTTTTACTGACTATGTTTTGAACCATTCCTGTGACACTAGTTATAGATTCCGATGCCTCACTTCAGGTTTACTGTATCCCTCTGACCTTCTTATTGACGATGAAACACAGAAATTGCACCGGAATTAAATACAAAGGGCACATTGCCGACTTAAGTACATGAAGACCGGCTCTTCTTACTGACTATGCTTTGAACCATTCCTGTGGCAGTAGTTATAGATTCCGATGCTTCACTTCAGGTTTACTGTATCATTTGGACCTTCATATTGACGATGAAACACAGAAAGTACATCAGAATTAAATACAAAAGGCACATTGCCGACTCAAGTACAAAAAGACTAACTCTTCTTACTGACTATGTTTTGAAACATTCCTGTGACACTAGGTACAGATTCCGATGCCTCACTTCAGGTATACTGTACCCCTCTGACCTTCTTATTGACGATGAAACACAGAAATTGCACAGGAGTTAAATAGCAAAGGCACAATGCCGTCTTAAGTACAAGAGAACTGACTCTTCTTACTGTCTATGTTTTGAACCATTCCTGTGACACTAGTTATAGATTCCAATGCTTGACTTCAGGTTTACTGTATCCCTTGGACCTTCTTATTGGCGATGAAACACAGAAATTGCATCGGAATTAAATACAAAAGGCACAATGCCGACTTAAGTACACGAAGACTGTATCTTCTTTATGTCTACGTTTTGAACCATTCCTGTGACACTAGTTATAGATTCCGATGCTTCACTCCAGGTTTACTGTATCCCTTGGACCTTCTCAATGACGATGATACACAGAAATTGCATCGGAATTAAATACAAAAGGCACAATGCCGACTTAAGGACAAGAAGACTGACTCTTCTTACTGACTATGTTTTGAACCATTCCTGTGACACTAGTTATAGAATCCGATGCTTCACTTCAGGTTTACTGTATCCCTCTGACCTTCTTATTGACGATGAAACACAGAAATTGCATCGGAATTAAATACAAATGGCACATTGCCGACTTAAGTACTGTCTATGCATTGAACCATTCCTGTGACACTAGTTATAGATGCCGATGCTTCACTCCAGGTTTACTGTATCCCTTGGACCTTCTTATTGACGATAAAACACAGAAATTGCATCGGAATTAAATACAAAAGGCATAAGGCCGACTTAAGGACAAGAAGACTGACTCTTCTTACTGACTATGTTTTGAACCATTCCTGTGACACTAGTTATAGATTCCGATGCTTCACTTCAGGTTTACTATATCCCTCCGACCTTCCTATTGACGATGAAACACAGAAATTGCACCGGAATTTAATACAAAAGGCAGAATGCCGACTAAAGTACAAGAAGACTGACTCTTCTTACTGTCTATGCTTTGAACCATTCCACTGCCACTAGTTACAGATTCCGACGCTTCACTCCAGGTTTACTGCATCCCTTGGACCTTCGTATTGACGATGAAACTCTAAAATTTCATCGGCATAAAATGGAAAAGGCACAATGCCGCCTTAAGTACAAGAAGACTGACTCTTCTTACTGACTATGTTTTGAGCCTTTCCTGTGACACTAGTTATAGATTCCGATGCTTCACTTCTGGTTTACTGTATCTATTGGACCTTCTTATTGACGATGAAACACTGAAGTTACATCAGAATTAAATTCAAAGGCACATTGCCGACTTAAGTACAAAAAGACTGACTCTTCCTATTTACTATGGTTTGAACCATTCCTGTGACACTAGTTATAGATTCCGATGCCTCACTTCAGGTATACTGTATCCCTTGGAGCTTCTTATTGATGATGAAACACAGAAATAGCACCGGAATTAAATACAAAAGGCACAATGCCGACTTAAGTACATGAAGACCGGCTCTTCTTACTGACTATGTTTTGAACCATTCCTGTGGCACTAGTAATAGATTCCGATGCTTGACTTCAGGTATACTGTTTCCCTCTGATCTTCTTATTGACGATGAAACACACAAATTGCACCGGAATTAAATAGAAAAGGCACAATGCCGACTTAAGTACAAGAAGACTGACTCTTCTTACTGTCTATGTTTTGAACCATTCCTGTGACACTAGTAATAGATTCCGATGCTTGACTTCAGGTTTACTGCATCCCTTGGACCTTCTTATTGACGATGAAACACAGAAATTGAATCGGAATTAAATACAAAAGGCACAATGCCGACTTAATTACAAGAAGACTGTATCTTCTTTCTGTCTATGTTTTGAACCATTCCTGTGACACTAGTTATAGATTCCGATGCTTCACTCCAGGTTTACTGTATCCCTTGGACCTTCTCAATGACGATGATACACAGAAATTGCATCGGAATTAAATACAAAAGGCACAATGCCGACTTAAGGACAAGAAGACTGACTCTTCTTACTGACTGTTTTGAACCATTCCTGTGACACTAGTTATAGATTCCAATGCATCACTTCAGGTTTACTGTATCCCTGTGACCATCTTATTGGCGATGACACACAGACATTGCATCGGAATTAACTAGAAAAGGCACAATGCCGACGTAAGTACAAGAGGACTGACTCTTCCTACTGTCTATGATTTGATCCATTCCTGTGGCACTAGTTACAGATTCCGTTGCATGACGTCAGTTTTACTGTATCCCTTGGACCTTCTTATTGACGATGAGACACAGAAATTGCATCGGAATTAAATACAAATGGCACAATTCCGACTTAAGTACAGGAGACTGACTTTTCTTACTGACTATATTTTGAACCATTTCTGTGACACTAGTTATAGATTCCGATGCTTCACTTCAGGTTTACTGTATCCCTCTGACCTTCTTATTGACGATGTAACACAGAAATTGCTTCGGAATTAAATAGAAAAGGCACGATGCCGACTTAAGTACAAGAAGACTTACTCTTCTTACTGACTATTATTTGAACCATTCCTGTGACACTAGTTGTGGATTCCGATGCTACACTTCAGGTT
This sequence comes from Schistocerca piceifrons, assembly GCF_021461385.2. Classification (NCBI taxonomy): domain Eukaryota; kingdom Metazoa; phylum Arthropoda; class Insecta; order Orthoptera; family Acrididae; genus Schistocerca; species Schistocerca piceifrons. The sequence continues at coordinate 266,692 of NW_025727586.1, read as the reverse complement.
TACTGTATCCCTCTGACCTTCTTATTGACGATGAAACACAGAAATTGCATCGGAATTAAATACAAATGGCACAATGCCGACTTAAGTACTGTCTATGCTTTGAACCATTCCTGTGACACTAGTTATAGATTCCGATGCTTCACTTCAGGTTTACTGTATCCCTGGGACCTTCTTATTGACGATAAAACACAGAAATTGCATCGGAATTAAATACAAAACGCATAAGGCCGACTTAAGGACAAGAAGACTGACTCTTCTTACTGACTAGGTTTTAAACCATTCCTGTGGCACTAGTTATAGATTCCGATGCTTCACTTCAGGTTTACAAAATCCCTCTGACCTTCTTATTGACGATGAAGCACAGAAATTGCACCGGAATTAAATACAAAAGGCACAATGCCGACATAAGTACAAAGAGACTGACTCTTCTTACTTACTATGTTTTGAACCATTCCTGTGACACTAGTTATAGATTCCGATGCCTCACTTCAGGTTTACTGTATCCATCTGACCTTCTTATTGACGATGAAACACAGAAATTGCACCGGAATTAAATACAAAAGGCACAATGCCGACTTAAGTACACGAAGACCGGCTCTTCTTACTGACTATGTTTAGAACCATTCCTGTGACACTAGTTATAGGTTCCGATGCTTGACTTCAGGTTTACTGTATCCCTTGGACCTTCTTATTGACGATGAAACACAGAAATTGCATCGGAATTAAATACAATAGGCACAATGCCGATTTAAGTACAAGAAGACTGTATCTTCTTTTTGTCTATGTTTTGAACCATTCCTGTGACACTAGTTATAGATTCCGATGCTTCACTCCAGGTTTACTGTATCCCTTGGACCTTTTCATTGACGATGATACACAGAAATTGCATCGGAATTAAATACAAAAGGCACAATGCCGACTTAAGTACATGAAGATTGACTCTTCTTACTGACTATGCTTTGAACCATACCTGTGACACTAGTTATAGATTCCGAAGCTTCACTTCATTTTTACTGTATCTCTTGGACCTTCTTGTTGACGATGAGACAAAGAAGTTACATCGGAAATAATTACAAAAGGCACATTGCCAACTTAAGTACAAAAAGACTGACTCTTCTTACTCACTATATTTAGAACCCATCCTGTGACACTAGTTATAGATTCCGATGGCTCACTTCAGGTTTAATGTATCCCTCTGACCTTCTTATTGACGATGAAACACAGAAATTGCATCGGAATTAAATGGAAAAGGCACAATGCCGACTTAAGTACAAGAAGGCTGACTCTTCTTACTGACTATGTTTTGAACCATTCCTGTGACACTAGTTATAGATTCCGATGCCTCACTTCAGGCTTACTGTATCCCTCTGACCTTCTTATTGACGATGAAACACAGAAATTGCATCGGAATTAAATGGAAAAGGCACAATGCCGACTTAAGTACAAGAAGGCTGACTCTTCTCACTGTCTATGTTTTGAACCATTCCTGTGGCTCTAGTTACAGATTCCCATGCTTCACTTCAGGTTAAATGTATCCCTTGGAGCTTCTTATTGAGGATGAAACACAGAAATTGAATCGGAATTAAATACAAAAGGCACAATGCCGACTTAAGTACAAGAAGACTGTATCTTCTTACTGTCTATGTTTTGAACCATTCCTGTGACACTAGTTATAGATTCCGATGCTGCACTCCAGGTTTACTGTACCCCTTGGACCTTCTCAATGACGATGAAACACAGAAATTGCATCGGAATTAAATACAAAAGGCACAATGCCGACTTAAGGACATGAAGACTGACTCTTCTTACTGACTATGTTTTGAACCATTTCTGTGACACTAGTTATACATTCCGATGCCTCACCTCAGGTTTACTGTATCCCTCTGACCTTCTTATTGACGATGAAACACAGAAATTGCACCGGAATTAAATACAAAAGGCACAATGCCGACCTAAGTACATGAAGACCGGCTCTTGTTACTGACTATGTTTTGAACCATTCCTGTGGCACTAGTTATAGATTCCGATGCTTCACTTCAGGTTGACTGTATCATTTGGACCTTCATATTGACGATGAAACACAGAAATTGCATCGGAAATAAATACAAAAGGCACAATGCCGACTTAAGTACAAGAAGACTGACTCTTCTTACTGACTATGGTTCGAACCATTCCTGTGACACTAGTTATAGATTCCGATGCTTCACTTCAGATTTACTGTATCCCTTGGACCTTCTTATTGACGATGAAACACAGAAATTGCGTCGGAATTAAATACAAAAGGCACAATGCCGACTTAAGTACATGAAGACTGACTCTTCTTAGTGACTATGTTTTGAACCATTCCTGTGACCCTAGTCATAGATTCCGATGCTTCACTTCAGGTTTACTGTATCCTTTGGACCATCTTAGTGACGATGAAACACAGAAATTGCATCGGAATTCAATACAAAAGGCACAATGCCGACTTAAGAACATGAAGACCGACTCTTCTTACTGACTATGTTTTGAACCATTCCTCTGACACTAGTTATAGATTCCGATGCTTCACTTCAGGTTTTCTGTATCCCTTGGACCATCTTATTGACGATGAAACACAGAAATTGCAACGGAATTAAATACAAAAGGCGCAATGCCGCCTTAAGTACAAGAAGACTGACTCTTGTTACTATATATGTTTTGAACCATTCCACTGACACTAGTTATAGATTCCGATGCTTCACTCCAGGTTTACTGTATCCCTTGGACCATCTTATTGACGATGAAACGCAGAAATTGCATCGGAATGAAATAGAAAAGGCACAATGCCGACTTAAGTACAAGAAGACTGACTCTTCTTACTGTCTATGTTTTGAACCATTCCTGTGACACTAATTATAGATTCCGATGCTTCACTTCAGGTTTACTGTATCCCTTGGACCATCTTATTGACGATGAAACACAGAAATTGCATCGGAATTAAATACAAAAGGCACAATGCCGACTTAAGTACAAGGAGACTGACTCTTCTTACTGCCTATGCTTTGAACCGTTCCTGTGACACTAGTTATAGATTCCGATGCTTCACTTCAGGTTTACTGTATCCCTCTGACTTTCTTATTGACGACGAAACACAGAAATTGCATCGGAATTAAGTACAAAAGTCACTCTGCCGACTTAAGTACAGGAAGACTGACTCTTCTTACCGACTATGTTTTGAACCATTCCTGTGACACTAGTTATAGAATCCGATGCTTTACTTCAGGTTTACTATATCCCTCTGACCTTCTTATTGACGATGAAACACAGAAATTTCATCGGAATTAAATAGAAAAGGCACAATGCCGACTTAAGTACTAAAACACTGACTCTTCTTACTGTCTATGTTTTGAACCATTCCTGCCACACTAGTTATAGTTTCCGATGCTTGACTTCAGTTTTACTGTATCCCTTGGACCTTCATATTGACGATGAAACACAAAAAGTGCATCGGAATTAAATACAAAGGGCACAATGCCGACTTAAGTACTAGAGACTGACTCTTCTTACTGTCTATGTTTTGAACCATTCCTGTGACACTAGTTATAGAATCCGATGCTTCACTTCAGGTTTACTCTATCCCTTGGACCTTCTTATTGACGATGAAACACAGAAATTGCATCGGAATTAAATACAAAAGGCACAATGCCGACTTAAGTACAAGAAGACTGACTCTTCTTACTGTCTATGTTTTGAACCATTCCATTGACACTAGTTATAGATTCCGATGCTTCACTCCAGGTTTCCTGTATCCCTTGGACCTTCTTATTGACGACGAAACTCAGAAATAGCATCGGAATTAAATAGAAAAGGCGCAATGCCGACTTAAGTACAAGAAGAGTGACTCTTCTTACTGACTATGTTTTGAACCATTCCTGTGACGCTAGTTATAGATTCCGATGCTTCACTTCAGGTTTACTGTATCCCTTGAACATTCTTATTGACGATGAAACACAGAAATTGCATCGGAATTAAATAATAAAGGCACAATGCCGACTTAGGCACATGAAGACTGACTCTTCCTACTGTCTATGTTTTGAACCATTCCTGTGCCACTAGTTATAGATTCCGATCCTTTACTCCAGGTCTACTGTATCCCTTGGACCTTCTTATTGACGATGAAACACAGAAATTGCATCGGAATTAAATACAAAAGGCACAATGCCGACTTAATGACAAGAAGACTCACTCTTCTTACTTACTATGTTTTAAACCATTCCTGTGACACTAGTTATAGATTCTGATGCTTCACTTCAGGTTTACTGTATCCCTCTGACCTTCTTATTGACGATGAAACACAGAAATTACATCGGAATTAAACACAAAAGGCACATTGCCGACTTAAGTACAAAAAGACTGACTCTTCTTACTGACTACGTTTTGAACCAATTCTGTGACACTAGTTATAGATTCCGATGCCTCACTTCAGTTTTACTGTATCCCTCTGACCTTCTTATTGATGATGAAACACAGAAATTGCACCGGAATTAAATAGAAAAGGCACAATGCCGACTTAAGTACAAGAAGACTGACTCTTCTTACTCTCTATGTTTTGAATCATTCCTGTGACACTAGTTATAGATTCCGATGCTTGACTTCAGGTTTACTGTATCCCTTAAACCTTCTTATTGACGATGAAACACTGAAGGTGCATGGGAATTAAATAGAAAAGGCACAATGCCGACATAAGTACAAGAAGACTGACTGATCTTACTGCCTATGTTTTAAACCAATCCTGTGACACTAGTCATAGATTCCGATGCTTCACTTCAGATATACTATATCCCTTGTACGTTCTTATTAACGATGAAACTCAGAAATTGCATCGGAATTAAAAAAAAAGAGCACAATGCCGACTTAAGTACAAAAAGACTGACTCTTCTTACTGACTATGTTTTGAACCATTCCTGTGACACTAGTTATAGATTCCGATGCTTCGCTTCAGATTTACTGTACCCCTCTGACCTTCGTATTGACGATGTAACTTAGAAATTGCATCGGAATTAAATACAAAAGGCACAATGCAGACATAAGTACAAGAAGACTGACTCTTCTTATTGTCTATGTTTTGAACCATTCCATTGACACTAGTTATAGATTCCGATGCTTCACTCCAGGTTTCCTGTATCCCTTGGACCTTCTTATTGCCGACGAAACTCAGAAATAGCATCGGAATTAAATAGAAAAGGCGCAATGCCGACTTAAGTACAAGAAGAGTGACTCTTCTTACTGACTATGTTTTGAACCATTCCTGTGACGCTAGTTATAGATTCCGATGCTTCACTTCAGGTTTACTGTATCTATAGGACCTTCTTATTGACGATGAAACACAGAAATCGCATAGGAATTAAATATAAATGGCACAATGCCGACTTAAGTACATGAAGACTGACTCTTCTTACTGTCTATGTTTTGAACCATTCCTGTGACGCTAGTTATAGATTCCGATGCTTCACTTCAGGTTTACTGTATCCCTTGAACATTCTTATTGACGATGAAACACAGAAATTGCATCGGAATTAAATAATAAAGGCACAATGCCGACTTAGGCACATGAAGACTGACTCTTCTTACTGTCTATGTTTTGAACCATTCCTGTGACACTAGTTATAGATTCCGATCCTTCACTCCAGCTTTACTGTATCCCTTGGGCCTTCTTATTGACGATGAAACACAGAAATTGCATCGGAATTAAATACAAAAGGCACAATGCCGACTTAAGGACAAGAAGACTCACTCTTCTTAATTACTATGTTTTACACCATTCCTGTGACACTAGTTATAGATTCTGATGCTTCACTTCAGGTTTACTGTATCCCTCTGACCTTCTTATTGACGATGAAACACAGAAATTACATCGGAATTAAACACAAAAGGCACATTGCCGACTTAAGTACAAAAAGACTGACTCTTCTTACTGACTACGTTTTGAACCAATTCTGTGACACTAGTTATAGATTCCGATGCCTCACTTCAGTTTTACTGTATCCCTCTGACCTTCTTATTGATGATGAAACACAGAAATTGCACCGGAATTATATAGAAAAGGCACAATGCCGACTTAAGTACAAGAAGACTGACTCTTCTTACTCTCTATGTTTTGAATCATTCCTGTGACACTAGTTATAGATTCCGATGCTTGACTTCAGGTTTACTGTATCCCTTAAACCTTCTTATTGACGATGAAACACTGAAAGTGCATCGGAATTAAATAGAAAAGGCACAATGCCGACTTAAGTACAAGAAGACTGACTCTTCTTACTGACTATGTTTTGAACCATTCCTGTGACACTAGTTATAGATTCCGATGCTTCACTTCAGGTTTACTGTATCCCTTGGACCTTCTTATTGACGATGAAACACAGAAATTGCATCGGAATTAAATACAAAAGTCACAATGCCGACTTAAGTACTGTCTATGTTTTGAACCATTCCTGTGACACTAGTTATAGATTCCGATGCTTCACTCCAGGTTTACTGTATCCCTTGGACCTTCTTTTTAACGATGAAACACAGAAATTGCATCGGAATTAAATACAAAAAGCACAAGGCCGACTTAAGTACAAGAAGACTGACCCTTCTTACTGACTATGTTTTGAACCATTCCAGTGACACTAGTTATAGATTCCGATGCTTCACCTCAGGTTTACTGTATCCCTCTGACCTTCGTATTGACGTTGAAACACAGAAATTGCACCGGAATTAAATACAAAAGGCACAATGCCGACTTAAGTACAAAAACACTGACTTTTCCTACTGTCTAGGTTTTGAACCATTCCTGTGACACTAGTTATACATTCCGATGCTTCACTACAGGTTTACTGTATCCCTTGTACCTTCTTATTGACGATGAAACACAGAAATTGCAACGGAATTAAATACAAAAGGCACAATGGCGGCTTAAGTACTTTAAAACCGACTCTTCTTTTTGACAATGATTTGAACCATTCCTGTGACAGTAGTTATAGATTCCGATGCTTCACTTCAGGTTTACTATATCCCTTGGACCTTCTTATTAACGATGAAACACAGAAATTGCATCGGAATTAAATACATGAGGCACAATGCCGACTTAGGTACATGAAGACTGACTCTTCTTACTGCCTATGTTTTGAACCATTCCTGTGACACTAGTTATGGATTCCGATGCTACACTCCAGGTTTACTGTATCCCTTGGACCCTCCTATTGACGAAGAAACACAGAAATTACACCGGAATTAAATACGAAAGGCACAATGCCGACTTAAGGACAAGAAGACTGACTCTTCTTACTGACTATGTTTTGAACCATTCCTGTGACATTAGTTATAGTTTCCGAAGCTTCACTTCAGGTTTACTGTATCCCTCTGACCTTCTTATTGACGGTGAAACACAGAAATCGCATCGGAATTAATACAAAAGGCACAATGCCGACTCAAGTACAAGAAGACTGTATCTTCTTACTGTCTATGTTTCGAACCATTACTGTGACGCTAGTTATAGATTCCGATGCTTCACTCCAGGTTTACTGTATCCCTTGGACCTTCTTATGGACGATGAAACACAGAAATGGCATCGGAATTAAATACAAAAAGCAGGATAGAAGTCAGGAGCGGAGGGCGTTGTAAAATGAAAATTAATTGAGTGGAATGGACCCAGTTTATTCTTGTAATGATGGTACAGTGGTGCCTACGTAGGGCTGAGCAGTCCCAAGAGGGGTTGCCGTCTGCTCATCAGAGAGGCAGAGGCTAGAGAAGTGACTACTCGGGGCCGAGGTCAGAAGCTAAGAGCGCGCGGAGCTGTTTCCAAGCCGCCCTCGCCGCTCCCGCCCGTGTCCCCACGTGATCACACGATTAGTCTCTGATTGGAGGATTGATTCCGCCAACGCGCCTTGCTAGTAGCGTGCTCCCGTCAGCGCAACCAACCCGTGGGACTTGAGTCTGACCGAGGAGCACGTGGCAGGAATGTGCCGACCATGGTCTTGCGGCCAGCACCTTCCACCACAGTATGCCCAAGCCGGCTACGGCCGAACATTATGCATTGAAAATTTATTTAAATAAAATTTTGTCTGCAATGATCCCTCTTGGGGGTCTCCTCCCTGCACATCCTTTCCCCTCCCGAAGAAGGCTCTCTGGATGAAAATGAATGAGCTTATTCTAATCGATTATTCCATTTAAAAAAATATATGATCATTATGAAGGGTCCCATAACATAGTGATATTAATATGTGCAAATGTTACAAAGTGGCCTGAAGGGCCTGAAGGAAGGCTCTTGAATAACAAACTTGTGAAGTTGGTGCGACGGCAGTGGGGCGGCGCCATGCTGTGAATGTGTGTCGGCGGTATCAGTGGTGGTGGGTACCCAGGCGATGATGAGGGGCACTGGAGCACAGCACACTGAAACACTCCACCCTCGTGGGGGTGAGAGAATGCTCCCAGGCCTAATAGTCACAAGGGGGTTTTCCCCCGTAATATTACTTTGAGTTCTTAAATCTAGGATTACAATGGTAATTGCCCAAGTGGGTGAATGAGAACATTACAAAATGACAAAAATTTAAAGAGAAAACAAAATAACTTACATGAGGGTTAAAACTCGACAGTTAAATTGTTATTCCATAGACTTTACATAGAAATACAAATCCATTACAAAATTAGTTCATTGACCTGACACCTAGACTACAACTTAATTCTAAGGGGGGGGGGGGGGGGGGGGTCATGCCTGATCGCATACACCACGGTTGGCAGGTAGTTTCAGGTGTGATATTCACCTTCAGGTTGTGGGGGTGGTACTACTTCTCGGAAGGAAGTGAAACATTTGCAAAACCCTCTTTTACAGAGTATCCAGGATACTATAATCAGAATTATTACAGTGATGATTGCCGAACCAGCGCTGGGTAATACAACGGTGGTGAATCGCTTGGTTTGGTGCAAATGAGCAATATGTGAGGCCACTCGGTCAAGAGCAACTTGGTTGTATTCCTGGGTAAGGAGATGATTGATCGATTGGAGTAGATCTGAATCATTGGTATTCGGTAAATTCTTCAGCTTCTCATGGTGATGGATTTTAAAAGAGAGTTTAGGAATGTATAAGGTAAATGTGGGAATGGTGACATGAAAGGTGGAGTGCAGTTGAGCTGATATCCTCATAGAAGCAGCGTATACGTCACATCTTGAACTATTATACACTAGGCCACTATTATTCAGTGTTATCCGGTACGATTCAGTCTCTGACATTGAACGGTGGCACACCAGGGTGGCGGTGGCAGTCTGTGGAACAGCGAACAGAAAACTGTTGCCAACAGGCTGAATTATTGGTTGATGAAGTGAGACTAGAACACGAGGACATGGAGGTGTAGTAGTTTCAGCTAAAAACAGTGACATTTCGCACTCAGTAGTGTTAGTGCGTAAAATTAGCGTGGAGCATAAGTAATGTGTTGTATGGAAGCAACTGGATAGTTCAGCGCTTGTGAGAGTGGCGTGAGTTTGTCGATCCCGACTAACTATTAAAAATTCTTGAGTCTGCCAAACAACATGGTGATGAAGGGTAGCCCAAGAGACTGGAAAAGTGTATATTTGATAGCACTCGTATTCGCAATTTGCGCACGTGATTGGCAACCTCATTCGCATCCGAATACCGTCAGAATTACGGGTAAGTCGGACCTCCAATGCAGCATTGTAAAAGGGGAGGTTGCTTTCCCGCACGGCATAAAGCATTTGTTTAGGGGCCAAAATTTGCGACGACACATTGTGTAGCATGTGCAAGAAGGGCTCTGAGGGTAACAGATGACGACTGAGCTTTCCTTGCAGTCCGAGTTGAATGGCCGAGTGTAACATGTGCACGTGTAACTGTGCTGTGTGTATATTAAATAAAAGAATCTGCGTGGTCTTCATAATGTCCAATGTGATAGTTAGATTACGTAATCCCGAGCGAAGATGAGTCCACTCTTGGTTAAAGGATTGTTCAAGTGCACCATAGTGTCATGTTAATCTGTCGGCTACAACTTGTATTTGTCTAGTTGTGGCTAACAGGTTATTCTCAAGATGTGTCAGGCGCACCTGTTGATGTACCAACACTTCGTGATTAACTTGTGTGTCCGAAAGCGCTTGCTGTGTGTCCAAATCCCAGCGTTTTGCGTCTGTTTCGTCAGGAGTCCCAAAGACAGATTTTAATAATGTACCTCCAACGGGCAACCAGGCTCGTTTGAAACGAGGCAGTGGTACTGCATCCCTAATACTGTTCAATTGACTTCGAAGGGTTGAAATAATTCTAGTCACTTCCCACAAAGATCGGAGAAACTCATGTTCCTTCGTCTGCGTCAAGAAGGTTTCATATTTTGACAATTGCTCAGCTGTATCATATAACGCACGGTCTTCCTCTTCTAATAATGTTAGGTTGACATCAGCTAACACAATAGCATAATGTGGAGTATGCACCAGATTGTGACGACGTCCAAAGAGCACGCCAGATGTGGAAGGGTAGACGTGAAATGGAGGCGCCTTAACGGCGACGACGACAACCATTGAGATTAACATGCTGCCCATTGCGGATGATAAATTGACAGCCATTTGAACGGAGGTTGCTTTCAGTTTCCAATGTTGATAACGGTCGACTGCGAGAGAAAGTATTAGTGCCCCTAGAAGTAAAAATTTCCTGGCTTACTTGATGAGTAATTCAGAGATGACGGAGGGGGTACAACGTTGTAGCAGTAATTACCTGGCAAGTAGCGACGATGGACCCGTTCAGTCACGCTTACTGATGAAGAAGGCCACGAAGTAGAATCACGGCAGGCAACCAACAGTTTGGCAGCCGTGGGGGTAGCAAGGCGGCAAGACAATGGTGTAATTCGACACCGAGTATCCGCTGATCAATCACGCGTCAGCAAATAAGACGCTGAACGCGGAGGCAGTACTACGCAGCGCAGACTAAGCGTAACTCGCTGGAAACATTTTTCTACCTGCTATGGGACGAAGGCCAAGTGTCATCAATTAATTTGAGATTTTGTACGAAGTAAGTTTTTTTTTCTTTTTTTTTTTTTTTTTTGAATGAATAAAATGAGAAGGAATCCTGTGATCGCGGTGTAAACCTGCACAGCCTAGGCACCTCCCACGCATTGGCCACTACGCAGGGGCACCCACCCCGCTAAGGTTCGACACGGCGAGACAGGTGAAGAACTTCATAAATTTCAGAAATAATATTGAGTGGTTTTTCAGCTGTAGAAAACCCGAATGAGGGTAGGACAACTTAAGTTAACTCAATAATCAAAGGATCTTTACTTACAGAAGTGGTCAATAGAGAGATTAACTGTACTGAAGCCGGAAATGAATGTTAGCGAGAGCGAGTCTGTTGCTCGTGAATACAGAGGCTGGGTGTGAAGCAGTGGAGGCGGCGCAGCGCAGCTTATCAGCGCGGAGCCGGCAGAGTGCTGAGCTCAGATAACAGCGTCAGAGAGCGCTAGTGGCTCTGCGTCCGAGACTAAGACATTGTAAGTGCAACTTAAAAGTAACAGTTTAATGCAAAGCAATAATACACAAATAGCTGATGTCACAAAGACGTTTGATTCCATTTTAACAGAACAACTTAAGTGTTCAACAGGTAAATTGACTACGTTGTTGATTAAAAGAAACTGCTACTGAACATAACGTACATACGTACGTGCTTCCCTTTCCCCTTCCGAAGAGCGGAGGGCATGAAGCATAAAAGCCTTGTTCATGTACTTAGTATATGACAATAGAGGTCTGGTAACATCGACGAGTTACACCAAGGTAGTGTGGATATGAACAGTGTGAGTGTGTTGTAAGTTGTTATTGGGCGTATGAAGTGTTGTGTAAATGTGTGACTAATGGTAGCTGATGGTGGATACGAATTGAAGGCCAATAGGTGCTTTCAGAGATACTTCCAGTCGAGAAACAATGAAACTTAAAAGGGAATACCGAATATGACACAAAAATAGCGTATAACCATAAAGTGTACTAACATTAATCATAACTATAAATTGATAACAATAAAACATGACATTGAAGTAATAACAATTGAGAAGAAATAAAATAAAGGAAATATTTCCCGAACATAAACTTCCGAATCGGATACGAAATCCGCCAGGGGAAGTTGTTCTTTTTTTTTTTTTTTTTTTTTTTTTTTTTAAATCGGTTGACGAAGTGCATAAGGGACTACGTCAGTAAAATCCGACAGTGTATGTATATAACAACATTGTTCTTAAAAGTGCAGTTTGCACTGTCAGATGGTGAAAAGCAACTAATCCGTTCAGCAACGGAAAAGGCTGCCATCTGGGGAACGGTATCTGAAACTTTGGCAGAATCCGATGATTTTGCAATGGAATTGCCATCTAGAAGAAGGTGGCGTTGTATAAAATGTAATAAAAGAGCGTCTGGGGCTCAGTTCATTTGTGGTTGAGTGCCAAAGGCGTAGTGTGAGTGCAAATTGTCTCACGGTAATTGATGTATGAATTGTTTTGTGGTCAACCGAGGAGCCTAGGATTCGGTGACGTGTAAGTACAAGTTCGCAGTGCGTATGAGCTACCTGCGAGTGACTCGACTATTAAGTTCAGCAGTGCATTAGTGCAATCTGCAGACTTGGATTGATGATTATATAATTTGCAGGGCAATGGGGCAACCTGCGGACAGTGCTAAGGCAAACCTGTCTGATAATTGAGGGGTAGGCAGTGCATTGGAGCTATCTGCGATACCGTGGTTCAGCGGGCCTAAGGGCGTTCGTAATAGAAGTATCAGCGGCGTTATTAGCGACCTGCTGTACTAGGGAAATGTCGACTGTTCAAGCAATAAAAATAGCTCTGAAGCTAGAATAGCATACATGCATAAATAGCGTCACTTTTTGAGCGCGCAGTACATAACACTATATAAAATGAAAATCATGAACTATAAATCACTAGTGCTAGCATAATGACATAATGAAACACAATGACATATACTGACAGGAAAATAAAAACACAATGATGTATAATAATAATGCTGTAAGTAGTCGGAACGCTCAACATTAACATGCAACACTGGCCACTTGGGGCTGGCTGCTAGGCTGCGTGTGTGTTAGTTTTAAAACTGATGATAACAAATTGAACTGAAAGGACAACTAGGCACAGTTCCCGTAGCGCTTACATCACCGGCTAATTAGAGGCAAAGTACGTATCTCACAATGGATCATTGGCCGATATTTTGGGGCAAGACTGCAACAAGGGAGAGCAATATCTCGGTGTAAATGGTGGTAAGACTAAAAGACCGGTACTGTCGGAAGAGGGTACCTAACATGTTGTAGGGGCCTCCTCATCGACAGAAGAAGGAAAACAGGATAGAACAATGACCACGGCGGTAGAGTAAAATAAATGGGGAGGGCAAAAATAACTGCGTAGCAACCAAGGAACAATCGTCCACCGATATACGGCAGCCCGGACGATTGGTCGTTTGTGCCTCGTCAAGAGCGTAAAAAACCCGTGGCACTGTGTTGGTTTGCCCATATCTGGCTTTGTCCAAGGCAGTTCGATGTGTAAGAGGGTTAGGGCTGTAGTTTGTAGCTTACACAATGAATCAAAGCAGTAGTGAAATTTCACTTATAGGATTGGCAGACTAAGGTATGCAGAATAATGTAAATCGTTAAGAACTTCGTGTGATTTATCCAGCTAATGTGAAACAAAACGAGGAAAAGAATTTAAACAATGAATCACATCTATTTAATATTTATGTTAAGATTTATTGGGATGTTTGAATGAATTTTGTTTGCCGTGTCTTCCGGATGCATGAAAGAAACCAGCTTGGAGCTGTTAGCGAGCGCGCGGCGCACGCGTAGGTGCGGAGTAGGCAACGGCACGTCAGCGGTTATGTGAGACGGCGTGTAGCCGCGAGAGACCGGCCGCTACTGCAGCGACAAATATCACGCGCTTAGCGTGTACCAGAAATAACCATGAATTAGAAATTGCTAATTATCTAGAATAAGAGTTTTTTTTTAAAAAAAAAAAGGCTGTTAGTTATATAAACTGATGGTAAGTGCATTGTAGTCTGTCATACACGGAGGATAGGGCAGTAATTTGCGGTTTGTGTTTGTAACTACTAGGACGCTCCGCGTGTTGAGACGCTGGAGGCGGCAGCGCACGTGGTGATAAGATACGTCATCGCGCGGAGCGCTGTTACTGGCTGAGAAGGAATGATGGCCGCTGGCCAGATCTTGGCGAGGAGAAGGGACAGCGCTGAAGAGGAGGGGAGGCGACAGCTGATGTTATGCCCCGCCAACAGCTGGTCCCGTAAACAAAGCGTACGAGGCGTATGCATTTCAAGTCCTGGCTTTATCTGTTCCGATTACTTACGAATAGCTGCAGCAAATACAGAACTACGACATATAGTACAATACACTAGACGTCAACGTTACAACTATTAAGAAAAGCTCGGAGTAAAAATACTCCACAGGTACTGGTTTGCCAAATAGATGGCAATAGAGGACATTGAAGAATATTATTCGGAGTTAGCAGCCGCGGTACTGCCAACACCAAGTGTAATGGTTGCATTTGAAGCAAGTCAGTTGCGTGACGTCTAATGCGTGGCATTGCTTGCAAAACATAAAACATAATCATACATATAAAAATGAGCAAAAATACATGACAGGACTGGAAACTGACAATTGAGAATGGCTGGGAACTCCGTGGTGGCCAGGCACGTCTTGCTTCCAAGTCCCTGGAGAAAATGACTTAAACTAAGCTGCAATAGAACATAAAACTCTAACTAGGCGTGATTAATCACGCGACCTCAACCCATAAGGGTGTCGATTCCGCAAGGGCTATCTACAACCCTGTGGAGGTAATCTCCTCCGTTGTTTCTTTCGTTTTTGTTCTACTTGAGGTGGAGGTGACACAGGCGGATCGGGGGCTGCGACCTGTTGTGGTGACACAGCCCTACCGTGGTAAGGTTGCAGGCGGTCAAAGTGCACTATCACCGTACGATCGGTTAATTGCAGTTCTGCATTGACTGGTGAGGTCAACCGTACAATCCGATACGGGCCTTCAAAGCGGGGAGAGAACTTTTTAGTTCGTCCCTTTTTGATTGCCGGGTTTCGTAGTAACACTAAATCACCTGTCTGATAAGTCGGTAAAACAGCATTTTTGTTCTGCCTGTGCAACTGTTTATTAGTAGCTTTGATATTATTCCTCTTTACCTTATACCAGATCGCTTTTAGCCGGCGGGCTAAACCTTTTACTTCCTTTATTTCTACACCTTGAGGTAGTTTGTCTATTTCGAACGGCGAATTCATCGGCCGTCCAAACACAGCTTCGTAAGGGGTATACCCTGTGGATTCATGTATTCGGGTGTTGTATGCAGAAGAAATATACGGTACATATCTGTCCCAATCAGCGTGCGTTTTTGCAACATAATAGGATAACATTTTACAAATTGTACGGTGTACGCGTTCAACGCGACCGTTGACTTTAGGATGGAAGGGAGTTGTACGCCATTTTTTGATTCTTAATAATTTACAAACTTGTACAAATAAAGCAGACATGAAATTGGTTCCTTGATCCGTTAAAATGGCATCAGGACTTCCAAAAGGCAGTATCACACGATTTACAAACTCTCTCGCCACAGTTTCAGCTGTCATGTCGGGGAGGGGAACCAAAATTAGATAACGTGAAAAGTGATCAATAACAGACAAAATGTATTTGTTACCTTGTTGCGACTGTGGAAAAGGACCTTGGAAATCTAAAGCAAGAATTTCGAAGGGTGAAGATGCCTGAGGAAGTGTTTGCAGCGGCACTCGCGGATGCCTATTTTGTGCTCGTTGTGCACACGGCAGGCAAGATCTTACATACCTGTCCACATCACGTTGTCGGTATTGCCACCAATAACGTGTCGCAATTCGAGCGTTTGTAGCGCGTTTTCCGCTGTGACATGCTTGGATGGTATCATGGCATTGCCGTATTATACGTTGCTGCAAGCATTCCGGTATTACCAAACGATTCCCATGTGAAGTTCTTCGATACAAAAGGTCGTCTATTACTTCAAATTCTGGGAAGGTGGCGTATCTTTGACATTGAACGTCCACCTGCTGTGCTTCTTTTAACTCTTCAATTGATACCTCATCTGATTCAATGACACGCACTTTTCTGCTTAACGCATCAGCATTTTGATGCAACCGACCAGGCTTGTGCCGAACTTCAAAATCATATTCTGACAGTTTCATGGCCCAGCGCATAAGTTTGCTGCTAGGGTCTTTAAGATTCAATAACCACTGCAGAGCAGAGTGATCGGTAAGAACTGTAAACTTGCGACCACAGAGGTAACATCTAAAATAATTAATTCCAAAAAGAAGGGCTAGCAATTCCTTTTCTGTAGTACTGTAATTAGTTTCTGCTTTATTCAGTTGACGAGAGGCATACCCAACGGGTTTTTCCTCACCATCTTGCACTTGGCTTAGGACACATCCTACAGCAAAATCAGATGCGTCACAAGATAAAATAAAAGGTTCAGCGAAGTCTGGGTAAACAAGTAGAGGTGAACTAGTTAAAATAGTTTTCACTGTTTGAAAGGCGGTCGAACATTCATCCGTCCAAACAAAAGGAGTATCCTTTTTCAACAATTTAGTAAGTGGTTTGGTAATAGTAGCATAATCTTTAACAAAACGGCGGTAATAATTTGCAAGACCAAGGAAGGATTGTAATTCCTTTAAATTTGTTGGAATAGAAAAAGTGTCTACTGCTTCAGTCAATCGTGGATCTGGTTTGACTCCGCTGGAACTGATGACATGACCTAAATACTGCACTTGTGATTGGGCAAAAGAACATTTTTCTAATTTTAAGCTTAAATTAGCATTTTGCAAGCGCAACAGTACACTGCGTAGATGTTCAGCATGTTCAGCAATGGATTTTGAAAATATAATTATATCATCAAGATACCAAGGCACACAGTAGGTTTCAACCCACGTAATAGCAGATCTGCAAATCGCTGAAAGGTTGCTGGTGCGTTGCGAAGCCCGAAAGGCATCCTTAAGAATTCATATAAGCCGCCAGGAACTACAAAAGCTGTCTTAGCTCGATCTTCAGGAGCAATTGGAATTTGATGATACCCACTGCGCATGTCTAATGTTGTGAAGTACCGGCAATTGCCCAGACGATCGAGTGTTTCATCGATCCGGGGTAATGGATAATGATCTGGAGTAGTAACTTTGTTTACTGCTCGCATGTCTACACAGAGGCGATAGGATTTTTCTCCGTCTATAGATTTCTTTGGAACGACTGCAATTGGGCTAGACCACGCACTAGAAGAGGGTTGTATTATTCCTGCTTCTAGTTGCTGTTGTATAGTTTCCTCTACCACTGACTGAAGATGGTAGGGAATTCGGTACCCTTTTTGAGCTATTGGCCTAGCATTTCCGGTTGGAATCTCATGTTGGATTAGATCTGTTGCTGGTAAATATTTCTTGTCTTCAAACAACCATGAATACTCATTCAACACTTCATTTATTAGCTTTTGTTCATGCAATGGGAGATGACTGAGCTTAGCTTTAAACTTATCTGTCAGATGTGACGTGATTGTCAAAAGGTGTTGAGAGGCGGCAGCAGTCTTTTTCTTTTTCAGAAAAGGGGTTCTCTTTGACAACTCATCTTCTGGGATAACCTGTAAGCTGGCTAATACTGTACCACGCGGTATGAAAGCTTGCTTGTGACTAAAATTGTCTAAACACACGGGTACGCAATTTTCTTTCTGTACTTGCTGCGCTTTGCACAGGCTACGTTTTACGTGGACCTGCATCTGGTCGAGAGTTTCATTCTGGCAGAGTGGATCTACCAAGAAATGAACCTCTTCGGATTCACGTATCCCGACAGGCACCCAAAGGATCTTTCCTGTGCCTTCTGGTATCTCCACGGGATTGTCGGCTTTTAGCATCGTTACGGGAGACTCTGAAACTTGGGAAACGGATCCTTTTTTCCCAGCTCCGCTCGCCCGCAACGTGCAGTCACGTCCAAAACAGTGCACGTTGTCGCCGAATTGGACGGTATTCAACCTATAGCCAATAACCCCCAGGAAATGACGCAGAAAGTCACTTCCTAGAATGATGTCGTAATCCGTGCGCCTGTTTCGTACAACCTCCATCGTAAAAGCATATTCTGTGGAGTCCAACATGAACTCAACGCAACAGCTGCCATCAGGTTTCACTATGCCGGGACCAATACCACTGATATGGTACCGCGGCGGTTGCAATGTTCTTTTATCTCTCTTCGATAAAAATGCCGAGCTGATCTGTGCGCCTGTGTCAATTAGCACGCGTATTGGTTTGCGGCCTCTAACACCATCGACAACCACGCTTGCCACCTGCGTGATTCCCTTATCAACTAGGGGGGTCACTATTTTTAACGGGGCCGGGAGGGGTGGCACTTCCTGCCCCGCGGCCGTTTCCCGAATTCTGTGATTGGTTTGCGTTTCGCCTGGAATTTGCAGGCGGTTGTGGCCTACTATTTGGACAATGCACGGTTTGGTGGCCCATGTTCCTGCACTGATGACAATATGGCACGCGACATTGCTCTGCCACATGTCCTTGTCTATTACAGCGCCCACACTTAGTATCGTTCGAAAAGACACGTCGGGGCTCACTTTGCCGCGCGGAGACGGCCACAAATCGGCTCGCCTCCTCTCTCAAGAGTGCTAATCGCACGGCTTCATGTAAGGTGCGGGGGGAAGCTACCTTGATTTCGCCCCCTATTTGAGGGTTTATGCCACGAATAAACACGTCTATCGCACGACATTCTGATTCTTCCAACAGAACTTCGTTACGAGCAGAACTGGCACTTAGTGCGTACGTGTGGCATGCGACGCTTCGAATCCTGTCCGCGAATGCTTCTAAATCTTCACCCGTTTTTTGCTTAAGGGTGGAAAGCAAGTCGCGATAGTAACTAGTACCACGTTTGTCTGTATACCTTTCAATCAACCCTGTTGCAAGGGACTGGAAGGTAGGGGCATTTTTCAAGCTCTCGACCGACTGCACGTAGTTCCGCGCTTCGCCGGTGAGTTTCATTTTCATCACGTTTAAGAGAAATTCATCTGGCCAACCGCAAAGCTTTCCGATGTCCTGGATATTCTGGACAAGCGTTTGAATATCCTCGTGCGGCTTTCCAGCGAACGCCGGAATAAACGCTACTGCTGGGAAGCTCTGCACCAAAGTAGAGGTGGCTACTGCCACAGGTGATTCTGCACTAGTGAGTGGTGGAATCACCTGCTTCGGCTGTTCTTCCACTAGCACTGGCTTAGCAACACTAGATTGCGGAGAAGCCATTTTAAGATCATCTATCTGTTGCTTAAGCTCCGCGTTAGTCAGAATTAATTGATTTAACTGGGACTGCAGCGCCAAGAGGGGATCTTCATCCGCTCCGGCTGCTCCTGCCTCCGATTGCTGCCTGGTAATCGGCATGTTACAATAGTGTGGGCATCTACATCACCGTAGCGTCGCTAGCGACTTACATTATTTGGTGGCGTGCAGACGACGGACGGCGGTGGTGTCGACGAGCGGCGGAAGGCGCGTTGATCACTCGTGGGCGCAGCAGGCGGCGGGCGACAGCATGGACAGCTGCGACGGCGAGGCGGCTCGAGGGCCGCACCCCGGACCCTGGCGCAGGCGGTGGCCCGTGGCAGCTACGGACAGCGGCGGCGGCGGCGGCGGCGGCGGCGGCGAGCGTGACTGCATCGCGGACCCTCCTCGGCTCGCGTCCGGCGGCGAACTGCGTCACGCTTGTGGCGCGCTAGTGCGCGGCCACGCACATTCTGCAACGCAGGCGCCCGGCTGGCACGTGCATGGCGCGCTGCAGCCTCGCCACGTTCGGTCTAGTTTCCCTTAATTGCTCAAACTCGGCCCCTTCATAGTACTCATACTCAACTGATGAGTTGATTTTACAACCGTAAGGTGGGTCGCATCCCACTTCTTGACACCATTTGTTCGTCAGGATAGAAGTCAGGAGCGGAGGGCGTTGTAAAATGAAAATTAATTGAGTGGAATGGACCCAGTTTATTCTTGTAATGATGGTACAGTGGTGCCTACGTAGGGCCGAGCAGCCCAAAGAGGGGTTGCCGTCTGCTCATCAGAGAGGCAGAGGCTAGAGGAGCGACTACTCGGGGCCGAGGTCAGAAGCTAAGAGAGCGCGGAGCTGTTTCCGAGCCGCCCTCGCCGCTCCCAGCCGCGACGCCACGTGATCACACGATTAGTCTCTGATTGTAGGATTGATTCCGCCAACGCGCCTTGCTAGTAGCGAACCCCCGTCAGCGCAACCGACCCGTGGGACTCGAGTCTGACCGAGGAGCACGTGGAAGGAATGTGCCGACCGTGGTCTTCCGGCCAGAACCCTCAGGCCAGCCCGAGCCGGCTACGGCCGAACGTTATGCATAAAAAATTTATTTAACAAAATTTTGTCGGCAAAGATCCCTCTTGCGGGGTCTCCTCCCTGCACAGTATTGATGAAATGAATTCATCTAACCAAATTGGCATAATCTGCCTCTCTGAACATCAACTGACCACTGATATAGATATGTTAGACATTTCAGGATTTAAGCTAGCTTCCTATTTCTGAACACTAGATATGGATGGAGGAGGAGTTGCCACATTTATCAAAAACTGCCATAAATTCAAGAACATCAACATTAATAAATTCTGTTTAGAGCAGCATCTAGAAGCATGTGCAACAGAAGTTGAGTTCCATAACAGATCCTATATAACAATAACCATTTACTGAGCACCTGCAGGAAAATATAATCTATTCTTAGATCATCTAGAAGCTCTTTTGGGTTATTTAACAGGAAGAAACAAAGAAATTTTGATTGCTGGTGACTTTAATACAGATTTTCCAATGCAATCTTCCACTAAACATTCACTGCAGTTAGTAATGTTGTCTTTCAATCTAACTCACACTGTAAACTTTCCAACTAGGATCAATAAATCCTCAAGGACAGCCATTGATAACATTTTTATAGACAAATCAAAGGAACAAAATCATATCATAAAACCTGTTATAAATGGACTATCAGATCATGACATGCAGCTCCTTGTTTTAGATGTAAATTCTAAGCAGATTATCAAGACTGCTAAATCTGAGTACAGGAGAGTAGTCAATCAACCAAAAAGTGAGTGTTTTAGAAAACTGCAAAAAGATATGAACTGGAAAGATGTTTATAGTGCTCATGACATGAATGAAAAATATAACACATTCATGAACAATGTCAGTACCATGTTTGAAAACTGTTTTCCTCTAAAAGTTCCTCAAATTAAACAGAAGTCTATAATAAAACCATGGATTACACAAGGAATAAAGATTTCCTGTAAGACAAAAAGGAAAATGTATCTGTCGACCAAGAATAGCTCCAATGCTGATGATTTAGCTAAATACAAGGAATACCGTAAAACATTAAAAAAAGTAATTCAGACATCTAAACAAATACACTACGAGAAGGAGATAGCAATGTCAGGGAACAAAATAAAAACAATATGGGACATAGTGAAAGAGCAGACTGGTAGAACCAGAAAGGAACAGGAGCAAATAGCACTAAGGGTAGATGACACATTAGTAACTGATGGGCATTGTGTGGCAAATCTATTTAACAAGTACTTAATATCTGTTACTGATAGAATGCGACTTTCAGGATCAGTAAATAATGCCCTTGAATATCTGAAACTAGCCGTCACAAATAGCTTCAAGTACATGAATATATCACTCACTTCACCAAAAGAAATAATTTCCATAATAAAATCTTTAAAAACAAAGCATTCTAGTGGGTATGATGAAATATCAACAAAGTTATTTAAGGCATGTTCTTGTGAGTTTAGTACAATTCTAAGTTACTTGTGTAACCAGTCAATTATAACTGGGACATTTCCTGACTGGCTAAAATATGCAGATGTTAAGCCGCTATTCAAGAAAGGGGATAAAGAGATACCATCAAACTGCAGACCGATTTCACTTTTGCCAGCATTCTCAAAAATTTTAGAGAAGGTAATGTACAGGCAGCTACTCTACCATCTGACCACAAATAACATATTATCAAGAACACAGTTTGGATTTCTTAAGGGTTCTATATCGAGAAGGCTATTTACACCTAAAGTGAAAATGTACTTAATTCATTAAATAACAAATTACAAGCAGCAGGTATTTTCTGTGATTTGTCAAAGGCATTTGATTGTGTGATCCACAACATCCTTTTAAGTAAATTAGAATTCTACGGTGTCATGGGTAGTGCTGCAAAATGGTTAAAGTCATACCTCACTAACAGGAAACAAAGGGTGTCAGTGCAAGGGACTAGTGAATTAAGTCATCAGTCATCATCAGAATGGGAAGAAACTACATGTGGTGTCCCACAAGGATCCATCTTAGGGCCATTGCTTTTTCTTGTGTACATTAATGATCTCTCATCAGTTACACTGCCAGAAGCAGAGTTCGTTTTGTTTGCAGATGACACAAGTATTGCAATAAATAGTATGTCAAGTGTAGTTCTAGAAGGATCTGCTAATGATATTTTCATGGATATTAATAAATGGTTTAAAGCCAACTCACTGACATTAAGCTTCGAAAGGCCTCACTATATGCAATTCAGAACCTGTAAGAGGTTTCCACCCAGCATATGCATAAAATACGAAGAAGAGCAGATAGAAGAGGTTGACAGTCTTAAATTCCTGGGATTACAACTTGATAATAAATTCAGTTGGGAAGAGCACACCACAGAACTGCAGAAACGCCTTAACAAATCTGTATTTGCAATTCGAGTGTTAGCAGACATAGGCGACATAAAAATGAAAAAGCTTGCATACTTTGCCTACCTTCATTCCATAATGTCATATGGTATAATATTTTGGGGTAACTCTTCAAGTCAAACAAAAGTTTTCGGAGTCCAAAAGCGTGTAATATGTATTATTTGTGGAGTAAATTCACGGACGTCCTGTAGAAACCTCTTCAAAGAACTGGGTATACTAACTACTGCCTCTCAGTATATTTACTCATTAATGAAAATGGTCCTAAATAATATATCTCTTTTTCCAACGAACAGCTCAGTTCATACATACAATACCAGGAACAAAAATGATCTGCACAAGGACTTAAAAGCACTTACTTTAGTTCAAAAAGGGGTCCACTACTCAGGAACACTCATCTTCAATAATTTGCCAGTAAACATAAAAAATTTAGTTACAAATAAAGATCAGTTTAAAAGGAGCCTGAAAGACTTACTAGTGGCCAACTCATTCTACTCCATTGACGAATTTTTTAATAGAAACAAATGATGTATTGTATATATTCATACTATTAGTATGGTTATTTCAGCTTAAAAAAAAAATTGACATGTTCCACATCCACGAGGATCTCCTCAGCACGGATCTACGGAACGAAAAACTAATCTAATCTAGTCTAATCATTCCAATGTTAGTTATGTTTCTCGTTCTTCCAGTAGTATAGCGAGTGACACGAAAAAGTTACGCTTTTGATAAAATAATTAACAGCCAATAAAAATAATGAAAAATAACCGAACGTGAATCAACAATTAGAATGATGCCATACATGGCAATTCTCAAAGAATGCACAGTACACACTGGGGTAACAGCCAGCCGGTGTGGCCGAGCGGTTCTAGGCGCTTCAGTCTGGAACCGTGTGACCGCTACGGTCGCAGGTTCGAATCTTGCCTCGGGCATGGATGTGTGTGATGTCCGTAGGGTTAGTTAGGTTTAAGCAGTTCTAAGTTCTAGGGGACTGATGAACTCAGATGTTAACTCCCATAGTGCGCAGAGCCATTTGAACCACTGCGGTAACAACAGTAGTATAGAAAGTAACACCAAAACAAAAATCGTGTAACTGCGCATTCTTTTAGAATGCGTGATACCGTGTAGTTGTCGACACGTTCCATTATTCTATCATCGCTTCTTGTACTGCTGCATAAAAGCGATAAATAACCTTGGATTCTACAACTAAAATTGACCTATATGGCCTACTTCTGGTTATCGATTCCAAGGTTTGCTATTCTTTCGTTACATGTGTAGTGAATTCTGTTTTAGACATTCTGTGTTCCTTTCTCCTTATTTCCCGCTAATGTCCTGCTTACGTTTCTTGTGAGTTACTGTTTATTTCGTTTTGCAGTTTTGTTAGATTTTACTTTGTGCCTGATCAAAACCCCCACCTCTAAGTTCAGTACTTGTTATTAAGAACTGCCGCTATTCCATAATATTACGAGTTCACTATGCGTGACACTGCATTCAGCTTTAAAGGTAGTCTGTGGATTTTTCAGTTACTAGCGTAAACTATGATATTGATGCAGGCGCTGAGAACCATGAAGGGCCAAAGCATGTATGCAAAGGTTAGAGAAAAACAGATGTTTGTGAAAATCAAATTTGTAGGGAAATCAGCAGTATCACATGTTTGGCTTCCTTTTTATAACATACCATATTTCCTATAAAAATAGTTTAATATTTATTATTACTATTAGTAAAGTTAACCTACAAAATTTGTATATATATATATATATATATATATATATATATATATATATATATATATATATATATATATAGCCTAGAGGCAATAGTGTCTTTTAACTGTAATGTAGTTTGTATTTAATGTAAAACTAGAATCACAACATAAGTAACAGACATTTAATGCACCACACAGAAAATTGTGACCTACCCAACACTTCACATTCCTAATTATCATCATTTTCATTAAGCACATTCTTTGGCTTGAGGGTCAGATAAAACTATTGCTTCACTTTTGCCTTCAAATCTAGTAGTCTATGTGTTTCAAGTTTGATATAGTATTTTCTTAAGTGTTTGTGTTTGAACGTTGGTATTCGCCTTCTACCTCCGTGTTGGGGCACTGGAATTTGCAAGGAATCTACAGACGGTGGAGAAATAAGAAATAGTGGTCTCCCTCGATATGACTTGAAGAAAATGGACTCCCACGATTACAGTCAAGAATACGCTAAACAACTGTTCACAGAAATCTGTTGAAAATGTCATCATTTCAAAATTTCTTAAAAGTACGTTGCTACGTCGAACGCCAGTTTTTGGTTTGGTAGTGTGGTTGATAACACTCTTAAAAGTTCTAAAATCCCCATCATCCGTTTGACAAACTGGAATGCTGAAATCATGGAACATGATTTTATGGTGGGGCATCTCCTCAAGAGCTTCCAGATTTTATGAAGAAATGGGCGTCAGAGTAGCCGGTGAACGTGACTACAGCAATGAAAATTTGTGCTTTGCCAGATTTTCGCAACCGTCATATAGAGGGTGTTTCAGAAAGGACTTTACAGCTTTAAAAATTCATATAAATTTATTGAAAGAAGATATAGAACTGGGTTTAGTGTTATTTTGTAGCCAAACATATGAAGGTTATTTTTTACCTTAAACTAAAGATGTTGTTTGTGGCTTCCGTTGGTTATCCTGCAGACATCCCATCGGAAGTCAATTTCTTCCCAAACTCGCTGTAGCATTGCATGTGTAACTTGCTCAGTGGTGGTGTAAATTCTTGCTCTAAGTTCAGGTAGAGAAGCTGGCACATGAGGTACAAACACGATATCTTAGATGAATTGCCATTAAGAAAAAATCGAGTGTTGTTAGGTCTGGGGAATGTAGGGGCCATGCAATTGGCGCATCACGGCCAGTCCATTGACCTGGAAAGCGGTCACTGAGAAAATCCCGGACGTCAGCCAGATAGTGCCTGAAGTTAACATTTCGTTCTTGGTCATCCTCACCGATCTATGGTATTAAAAATTGTAGCATATCCAGGTACACTATCCCGCTGATGGTTCTCTGACGGAAAAAAAGTGGTCGTACACTTCGTTCTTGCCCAATGCACAAACAACGTTCAGTTTAGGGCTATCACGAACATGTTGCAATGTTCGATGTGGATTTTTACTGCGCCAAATCCTACAACTATGTGTGTAAACGTTCCCACTTAAGTACGCAGCTCGTGGTCGTGCGGCAGCGTTCTCGCTTCACACGCCCGGGTTCCCGGGTTTGATTCCCGGCGGGGTCAGGAATTTTCTCTGCCTCGTGATGACTGTGTGTTGTGTGATGCCTTTAGGTTGGTTAGGTTTAAGTAGTTCTAAGTTCTAGCGGACTGGTGACCATAGATGTTAAGTCCCATAGTGCTCAGAGGCATTTGAGCCGTTGCCACTTACGTGAAAAGTCGACTCGTCAGAAAAGATGATTTTGTCCGAGGAATGTTCATCATGATGTAACCGATTTAACACATCCACACAGAAGTTCTTGCGAGCAATTTTATCAGTGTCTTTTATTGCATGTACGATCGTCAGTCCCTACAGCTTTAAATGCGAACAGTTTCTCAACACACGCCGTACAGTCGTATGTGGGATTTGCAGTTCGTGAGATGCACACCAGATCGATTTCGTAGAACTGTTGACAAAACGTTGTCTCGCTGGTTTAACGACTTCGTCAGATGTGCTTGGACGACCTGATGATTTACCGTGTCTTACCGAGCACCCTGTTTCTACAGAACATTTATGCCACTCATAAATTGTAGCCTACTAGGAGGTTCTTTAGCGTATTTGGTACTGAAATTACTCTGAACTGTGACGCCGACTTTGATTCTAGAAACCAAAACACACAGCGAGCACACTCGGGTGCAGTGAAGGCAGTCATCTTCAACGCAACTGCCGCTAGCGCTCCTTATGGTGCGATTCGGCACTAGCGAACTACGCACAACAAAACTCGATGCAGTTCCCTACAAACTGAGACCTCAATCACCTCTGTAGGTACTATGAATTAATTTATATGAATTTCCAAAATTGTAAACCCCTTTTTGAAACACCCTGTATATAGTTTACAGGTCTAGCTCGTATATAGTTGGTTCACCATAAGATTAACAGATGGCAGTAGCACGCATACATGTTACTATCTCAAAATCAACAGCGGTTACGGTTCTCAGCGCTTCTTTTTATTTCACGCATGTATGTTTCCTTTTTTTGTTGTTACTTTCTTTTCCCTTATCTCAGTTCCTTTGCAATATAATTTGCGGCTATGTAATTAATTCCGTGAACTGCGGTGGTATTCTATAGCCTGTATATGTATTATCTTTTTCTCTGTGATAGATTAGCTTGTTTGCAAGTAAGTCTCATTTACTTCTGATATCGCCTCTAACAAGGGAAACTCCTCATCGCACCAACTGCTTTTTTGTGGTATGATGGTTCAGCGGATAGCCCGACAGAAACAGGAAGGAGGTGTACTGAGCTGTGAAAAAAAAAGCAAAAATGAGAAGTGAATGGTTGAAGCTTAACGAGTGTAATAATGAGCGCAGCAAATTTTCTTCACAACATTATGAATTGAAGTGTTTGTTCTCTTTCTATAGTTTTAACAGTTGTCATACAACACATTGGTTATAGGATGTGAGTCATGTGGTAAGAATACGTTACCATCACAAGTAAACGTGACGAGTAGTGAGAGCAGGCGAGATACCATACAGACGCCTAACAGAAATGAGAACAACAAATAAACGCGTGTGGACTATGTCACAACAAAGGAATTCACGATTCAAAACTTCCAAAACGGAACACAACTTCAAACAACGTTAGAAACATGTGTTTCGGCGGAGTACAGAGAAACTGTGTGATTGTGAAACTGTTGCGTTCATTTGTTGCAGCTTATGTGACAAACTATTATGTTTTCGTTTCCTTAAGAGTGATCACATTCATATGAAGACCTAAATCGGGCAAGGAGGCGTATCTCACTCACTCACCAGGCGTACAAATTACATATCACACACGTGCTGTCACTAATGTCGTGTATGACACACCAGATGTGTTTTCCGGGGAGGATTCGGTTGACTTGTCTCCTTGTCATCAAACGCTTGCGGTTCTCATTCGAAAGCCACTTCCTTGCGGCTGCTAATAGAGTAGTTGTGCAGAAACAACTGTCGTTATAGGTCTCGTCCTTACACCTCAGTGTTGCAAAGGGACGTTACACCACGATACGAACACAAATTTGAATAAGGCAAACAGTAGAAAAAAGGAAAAAGAAGAAAGTTTTTGGCACGTGGGAGGTCCGAACATGGCTCGCCTGCTTGGTAGTCCAACACCGTGACCACTTTTTTTTATGCAGGGTAAAGGAATAGAAGGAATGGTCTCGGGGACACGACGACGTTTCCGTCGTCAAACAGGATGATATGGAAGGGGTAAATGGCCACATGAGAATAAATGGCTCTGAGCACTATGGGACTTAACATCTATGGTCATCAGTCCCCTAGAACTTAGAACTACTTAAACCTAACCAACCTAAGGACAGCACACAACACCCAGCCATCACGAGGCAGAGAAAATCCCTGACCCCGCCGGGAATCGAACCCGGGAACCCGGGAGTGGGAAGCGAGAACGCTACCGCACGACCACGAAATGCGGGCAGGAGAATATTCACTTATTTATTGACAAAAAGCAACCCACATTTCCCGTTACTTGTCTCTGAAAGAAAGAAAAATAAAGACAAACCCACACTTCCGTAACAGTTCTGTTACACTTCTGTAACACGCGGCGTCGATACTCTACGGATGCCGCCGCCTCCCCCATTTTCATGGCATGTTCTACCGTCATCTGTTCGTCTCCTTCTCTGAATGTATCAAATTTATCTCTTGCGATGAATAATCCAGCTACGGGGCGGATCGTGGAAGATGCTCCGCAAAAAGTTCGAAAAGTGTTGACTGTACTTACGGTTCCTCACAATAGCACAATGAGGATCATTTGAACAGTTTCAAAAATCCATGAGTTCTGTAACACCACCTCAAATAAATAATGTATCGCGTGACCTCCGATCCACATGACAGCGTAGTCTTTCGTCGACGGGTAATAATCAGCGTCCGGTTAGAGGAGAATGCGGGGGATCGACATAAGAGGGCGTCATCCGTAGAAAGACAGACGTCATTAAAGGTTTAGTGTCAATCGTCAGCATCGATTACATCATCTTAAAAATTCGTATGATTTTACCGTAATCATAAATAAGATGGACAAAATTAATTGAACTATCGATTTGAAAACAACTAACAAGGGAGGCCGTGACGTTTGCAATGCGGATTTACTGCAAACTTCGTACACTCGTAGTACTCCATGAGGACAACAACATGTGTAAGCAGTAGCGCGTACTTCTCAAGCGTTACTCAGAAAATCGCAAGATAATTTCGGTAGTCAAATATGTAACCTGTGCATGACCGTTATTATCACAAAGCGGCGGTCGCTATTAACACGAAGCGGCGGCAGCTAAGAGGTTAGCGTCCCAAGCCCTGTAGTCGTAGGTAGTTGGTCGGTGCATCGACTCACCTTCGTTACCCTTTTTTTTACAACACAGTCATATTCTTTACTCTCTCTCTCTCTCTCTCTCTCTCTCTATATATATATATATATATATATATATATATATATATATATATATATATATATATATATACTGTCTGACTTTATGCATTTATATGATGCGGAGACCTGGACATTAGGGAAGGAAGATGAAAGATGATTGGAGGCACTAGAAATGTAGATATGGAGAAGACTGGAAAAAGTGAAATGAGAAGACCGATTAACGAATGAAGAAGCATTAAGAACGATTGGAGAAGAACGAAACATGCTGAAACTTATCAGAAAGAGAAAACAGAACTGGATTGGTCATTGCTTGAGGAGGGACTGTTTATTGAAGGAAGGAATAGAAGGAATAGTGGAGGGAAAAAGGGGAAGGGGAAGAAGAATATATCAAATGCTGGTCAATATCAAAGGAGACAAATATTCAGAAATGGAAAGACTGGCTGTGAACAGACAAAAGTGGAAGAGGCTTAACCCATGACAAGACCTACCGTAAGGCAGAATACCTTACTACTACTACTTATGCGTTTGGTCGTTTACAAGTCGATAGTTATGGATATTATATTGCCTGTGATAATAAAACTTTGTAGACTGCCAAATAACATTGTAAATGTAATAAAAGTTCTTCTGATTACACGTATTTTTCCCGTTATACCAACTGTAATATAAATAGTAAAGAATATGACTGTGTTGGAAAGAAAAGAAAAAAAGTCACGAACAGTACTCGATCCAGCGACCAACTACCTACGATTACGGGGCTTGGACGCTAACCACTTAGCTGCCGCCGCTTCGTGTTAATAACGACCGCCGCTTTGTGATAATAACTGCCACGCACAGGTACATATTTGAGTACCGAAATTATCTTGCGATTTTCTCAGTAACGCTTGAGAAGTACGCGCTACTGCTTACACATGTTGTTGTCCTCATGGAGTACTATGAGTGTACGAACTTCGCAGTAAATCTGCGTTCCAAACGTCGTGGCCTCCCCTTGTAAGTCGATAGTATTAGCTCTCTCCATCCAGTATGTTTACACAAACGGTCCTCCACCTTTATCCAGTTACTGTCGTTTCGCCCATTATGAAGAAAAACATTAGATAATCGAACCTGTATTTGGACATACTGCCATTCTCACTAAGACAAGATTAGGTACACGTATGTTACCATGTTTTATTAGTTTGCTATGGATAACGTTAATTACATTTACAGTAAGTTTCTCACACTGATCGGTCTGCCATCCTACACTCAACGCAAAACATTTTCTGGGAGACGCACTTGTTACTCCATTGTACTTTTTTCTCTGCTGTGTGTAGACACAACTGAGACAAAGTACCTGATGTACTCTGCAAGCATAAACAGAGATGCTACCGCAGTTGCACTGCGCATGGTACTCTATACCAAATGAGCAACAGTGAAACAGCCAATTACTCTGAAGCGCCAGAGAAACTTGTGTAGGCATGCATATTCAAAAACAGAGAGATGTAAACAGGCAGAATACGGAGCTGGTAAACAGGCAGAATGTGGAGCTGCGGTCGGCAACGCCTATATAAGACAACAAGTGTTTGGCGCAGTTGTTAGAACGGTTACTGTTGCTACTATGGTAGGTCATCAAGATTTAAGTGAATTTCAACGTGGTGTCATAGTTGGCGCACAAGTGATGGGACACAGCATCTCCGACTTAGTGATGAAGTGGACAATTTCCCGTACGACCATTTCACCACTGTTCTGAATATCAGGAATCCGGGAAAACATCAAATCTCCGACATCGCTGCGGCCGGAGAAATATCCTGCAGGAACGGGACCAACGACGACTGGAGAGAATCGTTCATCGTGACAGAAGTGCAATCTTTCCCCAAATTTCTGCAAATTTCAATGCTGGGCCATCAACAAGTGTCAACGTGCCAACCGTTCAACGAAACATAATCGATATGGACTTTCGGAGCCGAAGCCCACTCGTGTAGCCTTGATGACTGAACGACACAAAGCTTTACACTTCCTCCGGGTCCGTCAACACCGACATTGGACTGTTGATTGCTAGAAGCATGTTGCCTGGTCGGACGAGTCTCGTTTCTAATTGCATCCAGCGGATGGTTGTGTACAGGTATGGAGACAAGCTCATGAATCCATGGACTCTGCATGTCAGCAGGGGACTGTTCAAGTTGTTGGAGGCTCTGTAATGGAGTGGGTGTGTGCCGTTGGAGTGATATGGGCCCCCTGATATGTCTAGATACGACTCTGACAGGTACATAAGCATCCTGTCTGATTGCCCGCATCCATTCATGTCCATTGTTCACTCTTACAGACTTGGGCAGTTCCAGCAGGACAATGCGCCACCCCACTCGTCCATATTTGCTACAGAGTGGCTCTAGGTACAATCTCCTGAGTTTAAACACTTCAATTGGCCCCAGATTCCAGACACATGAACATTACTGACCATATCTATGATGTCTTGCAAGGTGGTGTTCGGAAGAGATCTGCGCCTTCTCGAACTCTTACGGACTTATGGACAGCCCTGCAGGATTCATGGTGTAAGTTACCTTCATAACTACTTCAGACATTAGTCGAGTCCATGACACGTCGTGTTACGGCACTTCTGAGTGCTTGTGGGGCCCTACATGATATTAGGCAGGTGTAACAGTGTCTTTGGCTCTTCAGTGTATTTTGACGGTGATTGCTTATAGGTCGACTTCGATACTCGTCAGTCCATAACTGGTAGTGGATTAAACTATTACTTACACGTAAGACGTTTCCTCTTTAAAGTACTTTAAATAGCGCACGAGCACGTAGCAACCATGAAGATTAATAGTAAACGTGGATGGGAAAGAGCACTATGGGACTTAACTTCTGAGGTCATCAGTCCCCTAGAACTTAGAACTACTTGAACCTAACTAACCTAAGGACATCACACACATCCATGCCCGAGGCCGGATTCAAACCTGCGACCGTAGCGGTCGCGCGATTCCAGACTGTAACGCCTAGAACCGCTCGGTCCCCTCGGCCGGCTACAAATTGAATTACTGACAGCAAAGTGATGCGGAAATACCCTCTCTACCCACATCATGGCATACCCTGAGTGTTGGCGTGGGCCACAGTGAGCAACAGAAACAAAATCCACAGACACACTAGAAACATTTGTTTTTGTTAATAAACATTATGTGATACATTGAATTTGCACATAATGAAATCAGTGGGCGTTTAAGCATCCGTGCCAATAGGAAATGCAAGCATTACTATAGTGGCTTTTAGTGCCGCTGGCTTTGGAAGTCTTTGGTAGTCTACAAATGACTTCTGTGAAGCTAATTTCATGTGCTTCTGCATCCTTCTGGATCTGCAGCAAGCGAAAAATGTCTGTCAGAGTTTCGTGACTTCTGCAGATAAGTCACAATTGCAGTGGTTTCATTTGTATTAACTGGTCTGACATATGCTACGAAATGATTGCCACTTTTACAATAACTTAGTTCTTTCTTTTGGAGCTCACCTTCGATGTTCAGTTCTTCTTACTTGTTAGTCGTGAAAACTCAAATTATCGTCACTGTTACCGGTCAGAAGAATAGCAGAGCTTTCTTGAGTTCCTCTTTGGCTGAAGTTGCCTTCTGACACGTTTAGAAACGGGCGCGTTGGTTGTTTAATGTTGAGAGTTTGACCAGTTTGTTTTCTTCCCATTTTCACGTTCTAGAAACTCCTGTTTCTCCGGGCTGTCAGTTAAAAATTCTTGTTCCTCCTTTTTTTCTTCCATAATAGAGCTGCTGTAGTTGCTTTTGGAAAAGGCGGAAATTCCTTCAGTGATTCCAGTATATTGAGCTATTTAAACAGTTACTAATCACAGGCAGAGTTACAACTGGAGCAGTGCCTGTGTTACTGGTGTCTGTTGTATCTGTCTTGTCGGTATCATTATCAGTATTTTTTGGTACATTTCCAACTACTGCACCTTCTTTACTGTTGCTCTATGAGGATAAGTAACCTTTCTAGAGACTGTCTACAGATCTTATATTGCAAAGCTGCTGACAGAACTTTTGTGCCTTCTTGACTTACACAGCCTATTCACAGCTTTCATCATTTCTTCTGTAGGTTGTTGTCGTTGTTGTTGTTGTTGTTGTGGTCTTCAGTCCTGAGACTGATTTGATGCAGCTCTGCATGCCACTCTCTCCTGTGAGCTTCTTCGTCTCCAAGTACCTACTGCAGCCTACATCCTTTTGAATCTGCTTAGTGTATTCATCTCTTGGTCTCCCTCTACGATTTTTACCCTCCATGCTGCCCTCCAATACTAAATTGGTGATCCCTTGATGCCTCAGAACATATCCTACCAACCGATCCCTTCTTGTAGACAAGTTGTGCCACAAACTTCTCTTCTCCCCAATCCTATTCAATACCTCCTCATTAGTTATGTGATCTACCCATCTAATCTTCAGCATTCTTCTGTAGTGCCACATTTCGAAAGCTTCTATTCTCTTCTTGTCCAAACTATTTACCGTCCATGTTTCACTTCCATACATGGCTACACTCCATACAAATACTTTCAGAAATGACTTCCTGACACTTAAACCTATACTCGATGTTATCAAATTTCTCTTCTTCAGAAACGCTTTCCTTGCCATTGCCAGTCAACATTTTATATCCTCTCTACTTCGACCATCATCAGTTATTTTGCTCCCCAAATAGCAAAACTCATTTACTACTTTAAGTGTCCCATTTCCTAATCTAATTCCCTCAGCATCACCTGACTTAATTCGACTACATTCCATTATCCTCGTTTTGCTTTTGTTGATGTTCATCTTATATCCTCCTTTCAAGACACTATCCATTCCGTTCAACTGCTCTTCCAAGTCCTTTGCTGTCTGACAGAATTACATTGTCATCGATGAACCTCAAAGTTTTTATTTCTTCTCCGTGGATTTTAATACCTTCTCCGAATTTTTCTTTTGTTTCCTTTACTGCTTGCTCAATATACAGATTGAATAACATTGGGCTGCAACCCTGTCTCACTCCCTTCCAGCCACTGCTTCCCTTTCATGTCCCTTGACCTTTATAACTGCCATCTGGTCTCTGTACAAATTGTAAATAGCCTTTCGCTCCCTGTATTTTACCCCTGCCCCCTTTAGAGTTTGAAAGAGAGTATTCCAGTCAACATTGTCAAAAGCTTTCTCTAAGTCTACAAATGGTAGAAACGTAAGTTTCCCTCTCCTTAATCTAGCTTCTAAGATAAGTCCTAGGGTCAGTATTGCCTCACGTGTTCCAATATTTCAACGGATTCCAAACTGATCTTCCCTGATGTCAGCTTCTACCAGTTTTTCCATTCGTCTGTAAGGAATTCGATTTAGTATTTTGCAGCTGTGACTTATTAAACAGATAGTTCGTTAATTTTCACATCTGTCAACACCTGATTTCTTTGGGATTGGAATTATTATGCTCTTCTTGAAGTCTGAGGGAATTTCGCCTGTCTCATACATCTTGCTCACCAGATGGTAGAGTTTTGTCAGGACTGGCTCTCCCAAAGCTGTCAGTAGTTCTAATGGAATGTTGTCTACTCCCGGGGCCTTTTTTCGACTCAGGTCTTTCAGTGCTCTGTCAAACTCTTCACGCAGTATCATGTCTCCCATTTCATCTTCATCTACATTTTCTTCCATTTCCATAATATTGTCCTCGAGTACATCGCCTTGTATAGACCCTCTATGTACTCCTTCCACCTTTCTGCTTTCCCTTCTTTGCTTAGAACTGGGTTTCTATCTGAGCTCTTGATATTCATACAAGTGGTTCTCTTTTCTCCAAAGGTCTCTGCAGGTAGGAAGCCAAAAGTAGCTTTTCTCTCTCTGTAGCGAATCATTTTTATTTTCATCAAGTACACTGATCAGCCAAAACATTATGACCACTGCCTATGGCGACGTCGGATGCCACCTAATGGCGTTGCGGGCACGTGACACGGTATCTGAGGTATGTAGAAAATGGGTCAAATGGCTCTGAGCACTATGGGACTTAACACCTATGGTCATCAGTCCCCTAGAACTTAGAACTGCTTAAACCTAACTAAGCTAAGGTCATCACATACATCCATGCCCAAGGCAGGATTCGAACCTGCGACCATAGCGGTCACGCAGTTCCAGACTGAAGTGCTTAGAACCGCACGGTCACACCGGCCGGCTGAAGTATGTAGGCGGAGCAGACACGAACGGGGGATCAACCTAGCGAAGATGGGCTGCAAACGTGGAAATCCACTGAGACAAGCGAAGTGAGAAAGGGGATATTATGGTTACATAGACGGCGAAGCTAGTCAAATGTTCACGTGCTACTGTCGCGAGCATCTACGGAGAGATGTAGGAAGTGACGACTGCGATTCTACGCTGTCACCAAGTATCGCCAAAATACCCGAAAAGTACCGTCTTAACTAATGCAGTCAAAATAAAGTCGTATCTAAATAGACGTTTCTCCAAATTTTACTTCCCACCACAGTATGTGACCGAGCATTTATCCCAGTTTAGCATAAAATAACCGTATTAAATAAGATTTAAGGACATTGACAAAAAATTTGCTTCTATCATCAATAAACAAAAGAATACCAAAGTTGAGTGATGAACCCACAATTTTACACTACTCTCATTCAAAGTAATCACAACCCATGTGATTTGACAGCTACCCACCTTTGAATTACCCACTATAGAATGTTAGCACCAATAGCAAGCGAGCTTCACTGTCATTGGTCGACGTTCAAGAAATTAATGGCGGGCGCCCTTGTCCAAGTAGCAAAGTATTACAATATTTCTGGTAAATGTTCCGGCACACGAATTTAGACACATACCCTCCAAAAGTTATAAAAAATACACACGCAGCGGCAGCGGATTTAAAATGAAAAAAAATGGAAATAATTAAAAGGGAAATGGCTATTGCTAATGAAAGTCAACAATGTCTACATAGAACACACCACTTCGTGGAGAACACTTTTATTCTAAGGAAGACAAATGTTATGTGAAAGTCAGCCAAAAGGAAAAGATATTACAAATTAAAATTGTTTGCAATAATTTTGAGTCTATGACAGGAGAGCGCTGCTTTTAAATCTTATCTTGTGTGTTGTGACGATGGTCGCGATATCGACGGCAGCTGGCTGGTCCTGGCGAAACGCTGACATCTGCTCCCACGGTCGTGTGATTGCAGCTGATGATGTTTTCCTCGTAATCTGGCGGGCGGTGGTATTCACTAAGCTGCAAATCTGATTACAGTAGCGTTTCACAGGCCACAGGCTGGTCGATGTAATTGTTGTTACGGATGTCCGTATGTGCACAGTTTTAATGTTTCTGGCGCACACAATTTAAGTTTACTCATGCCACACACAGTTTATAAAACTTGCCGACCGCGAATTCTGTAGTAAGTCAATTCGTTTTAAGGAGCGCCGCGATCGCGAAAACGCGTCCTGGGCGGGAATATACTCACACACAATAGACAGTTCGCGTAAGTTCAGAAAAACTGTTACTGATTATAGGCGTCCGGTAGTTCATCGAAACGCGAATAAATACGCAAGTTCACAGTACTTGAGTGTACGAAAACGCAGTCAAAATACAAGCGCAGTTCAAGTCATAGACACAGAGCTGCAATACCGTCCATTCTCGGTTGCATTGTCATAGTTACTTCGTCTCACGCCACAGTCTCTGTATTTACTTCGCCCAGTTTCTACACTCACTATTATCATATCACGTCCTGGTATAAAACAGTCATTAAAAACATACATCGCTTGCCACTAAACTCAATCTTCACCAGCTCGTAAAAGTCACGACTCCCACAGTGAAACATGTGTCCGCCTCTCTCGCTACCCAACAATACCCCCCCCTCCCCCCGTTTTGTCGGATCGACTATCGATATTGCTCTCTCTCTCAATACTCTCGCCCACAGTTTATACAACATCAAAGTAAATTACATCTATGTTTACACAACTATTTTCTACCAAACTTATTACAGTAAACGATAAACAAAAAAATTAAAGCTTTCCACGATCAATAAACTCTAAACATATTTCCCTACTTGCAAAAAGAAATAATTTCCAATATATATATATATATATATATATATATATATATATATATATATATATATATATATCGCAAAGTAATGATGTCTTCACAAGAAGGAAAGTAAAACTGCCACTAAGCGCTAAATGGTTGGACGTCCACGACCCTTCGCAAAACGTGCGGTTCGGAGGCTTGTCTGCTCTGTAGAGCGGTATAGACGGTGATCTGTGGCATCTCTGCCGAAAGAGCATAATTCTGGTGCCGCACAATTGTTTTGGAGCACACCGTCCGTCGTACATTGGCGAACATGCAGCTCCGTAGCAGACCACACCTGCGTGTTCGCATGTTCACCCAACATCGTCAGCTACGATTGCAAAGGGTGCGGGACCATCGGGATTCGACAGTCGGTCAGTCAATCACATTTTTGCTACACTAAGTCGACGGTCGTCTCCACAAACGCCGTCATCGAGGTGAACGGCGGCTCGAAACGTGCAGCGCCCCACGGACGCAGGCTGGTGCCAGCAGCATTACGCTATGGGAGACATTCTCCTGCGCTTCCGTGGGACCTGTGGTGTGAGCGTGTAGGTGCTAGTCTGTCATTCTGGGCAACGGATTAATCTGAGATGGACCCTTTACCCTGTGGCTCTTGCAAGATGAAATTTCCACCCCCACACTACTACAGAAGTCAGACAGACGCTCCTAACGTTCTAAAGAGAAGAGCCTGAAAAACTTTCTTCTGGAGTAGTCCGCTGTAGGGAAATGACACAAAAATTCCCAAAATTTCTTACGTAACTAGTGGGATACTTGGGTACTGGAGTAGTGCTAGTTAGTGTAAGAAAAAC
This sequence comes from Schistocerca piceifrons, assembly GCF_021461385.2. Classification (NCBI taxonomy): domain Eukaryota; kingdom Metazoa; phylum Arthropoda; class Insecta; order Orthoptera; family Acrididae; genus Schistocerca; species Schistocerca piceifrons. The sequence continues at coordinate 228,543 of NW_025727586.1, read as the reverse complement.
ATGGCACTAACGAAAATTATTATTATTTTTTGCTAAAATTATGAGAAATCACAATGGCACTTTTAGTTATGAACTGAACAAGTTATTTCCGGGTTCTTTTCGGAATGTGAAATTACCTCTTAAGGATAGGATTCGCTAATGAAATTTCTATACTAGGTTTAAGATTGTCATTGTCTTGGCAGAATGGCTGAGAGCCGCACCTACTCAACTTGAATAATTATTTGTTAGAAAGTTGCTAGGTACGGTCGAGGCTGTAGTGTATGAAATGCAGTGAAGTGTAGTGTTGTGGAGGAAATATGGGGCTCGCGAGAGCTGTAGCGCACAATACCGTAAGCTGCGATGACTGCTGTCTGCGCCGCTCGCTGCTGACAAATAAGAGAACTCTCGTTCTATCTGGACTGACTTTCGCCAATCAAACTCTGCCTACGCCTCGATGAAGTCGAGGATCCCTGTTCGCCCCTAGTCTAACTATTGGCGTGGTACACCGGTCAGATAACCAGTCCACCGCGATGCCACTCAAAAATTCGCTCGCAGGCGTTTAACTGTAACTCTGTCCGTTCACACCGCACAGTAAGTGTGGCGGCCAACACAGTGAACAACACTTAATCGCAAGGACTCGATATAGAGTTGCACTCCGATTCGCTCTCGACAGAGGTGCTCCCCCAGTGAAGTACTGAGGAGAGACTTGTTCCTCGCTCCAAGAGCAACAACGGAACGGCCCCTCTCCACGCCAGACGTGAAGGGGTATATCTTTCGGTCTCTTCCATTACTCCTTCAGCTCGAGGCGTCAGGAATATCGTCTGCCAATCAACATTGCTCTTCTAAAACGGGAGAATGACGTTTCGTTTAAGGCGACCAATTCGGAAATCTGTAGCATCGGCGTTTGGCGTTTGCTGTCTCCCTGTGAAAACCTCTGAAACTGCGTGCTATGTTTGTAAAAGAATGCGTAGGATGGACCCTCCCACACAAAGTAGCGGAATTTGCTTTTAAGCCGAACACGGGGCCGTTCTCCCTTTCACTCGGGCAAACGCTGTCTGCTCTACGGGCGGTTGCCGGCCGACGTAGATAGGTTGACTCGTCCTCTGAATGGACCGGCCTCCTGGCGTGCAGTTTGCCTTTCCCGAACTAAAAGCTTTTGTGACCGTCGTGTCTTGAATGTGTGTGTGTACGCCAGCCTCGAGTATTCCAACCTCGGTGCGCACTCGCGATGTACTTGTTATTTGCATATCGTTTACATGAATTCATACAAAATTGACTTTATCTTATCGAGTTTGGGTTCGAATCAAGCGTCTTGATGTGCAGAATATGATTGTGAGGGCGTAATGTGTAAGCAATGAAGGTCAGGAGACCACGACGTCTTACAGTGGTAGTAATCGAAGACATGCAGACAACTGCGAACCACCTGCATCCTTTCTTACTCGATGTCTTCCCCGGCAGTGAAGTCATCTCTCAGCAGTGTAACTGTCCACGTCTTGGAGCCACAACCACGCTGCTGTGGTTTGAGGAACATCATAGTGAACTCCTGTTTGCTGTCTCGGCGACGAAATCCCCTGATGTAAATCCCATGGGACCCATCTGGGTCGCTGTCTGGTGAATCACTCTGTACTAAATTCAGTGGCCTGTCATTTAGGCGAAATGCATCTACATCTAATGCCACATTCCTCCACAAACCTACCAACAAACTGTCGGATCCCTGACACGCACAATCAGTGATGTATTTCGTTCCAAACACGGACGAACAAGTTATTACGCAGGTGGTCATAATGTTTTGGCTCATCAGTTTATGCTCACTGTGACCCAGAAAAAATTGCTCACTCTGCACAGCGACTTCCTTCCCCATTCTTCCCTATCCCGATGACATTTTTGTCCCCTGCCCCACATCACCAACCAACATATTCATTCAGTCACATATAGATATTATAACTCAGTTTTTAATATGGTATGAAGAGACAATGCCCATGATAACTGCTTGCCTTCTTGAAATTTGTTTTCTGGAAGATGAGGAAGTACAAATAATTCAAATCAAATGTGTGTGAAATATTATGGGACTTAACTGCTAAGGTCATCAGTCCCTAAGCTTACACACTCATCATCATCATCATCAGTTATCTGCTATATTAGAAGGTCCTTTGCCTCTCCATTTTCTGCGATCCATTGCTTCCTTCTTAAGGCTGCTGTATGTTGTACCGTCCATCACGTCATCCAGTATCTGGAATCTCTTCCTTCCTCGCTTCCTTTTCCCTTCTACATAACCTTCTAAAACTGTTTTTATCAGTCAGTCATTCTTTCTTAGTATATGCCCAATCCAATTTCTTTTTTTCTCATTATTACATCTAGTAACTGTCTTTTCTCTCCCACTCTTCTCAGTACCTCTTCATTTTTTACTCTGTCCATCCAACTCATTCTTTCCATCTTCCGCCATGTCCAGATCTCAAAAGCCTCCAGCCTTTCTCTGTCTTTTTTCCTCATAGTCCACGTTTCAGCGCCATATAGAAGAACACTGCACACAAGACATTTTATGAGTCTCTTTCTGAGTTCTCTGTCCAGACCGCTGCAGAAGATTCTCCTTTTCTTATAAAACGCCTCTTTTGCCATTGCTATGCTTGTTTTAATTTCTGTGGTGCACTTCGAGTCGGTGTCTATCCTGCTTCCAAGATACTTAAAATTTTGTACCTGTTCTAGTATTTCTCCATTCAGCATAATTTTTATTTCCTCCTAGTGCCAATACTTTTGTTTTATTTGTGTTAATTTTCATTCCATATTTTTTTCCGTTAGTTGCAATGGTGTCCACCAAATCCTGTAATTCTTTCCCCCTGTGGCTAGAAGGACCATGTCATAAGCAAATCTCAAACACCCTACTCTTCTTCCTCCAATTTCTACTCCTTTGTCATCTAATGAGCATTGGTCAATCATATTTTCCAAGTAGAGGTTGAAAAGAGTAGGTGATAAACAGCATCCTTGTCTTACTCCTTTTCCTAGTCTGATCCAGTCTGTACTTTCTCCTCTCACTTTAACTGAAACTTTTTGATTAAATATAATGAGTTTATAAGTCTTCTGGTTTTCCAGTCCACTCTCTTTCCCTCATTATAGTCGCCAGCTTCCACACTACTTAACCTAAATTATCCTAAGGACCAACACACACCTATGCCCGAGGGAGGACTTGAACCTCCGCCGGGACCAGCCGCATATACAAATAATTACTACAGACGTGTCAAAATTTGCAGAGGAAAGTAGTAAAACACTAGACTCACAACTTCAGTACTCTAGCATCATTCATCCATCTAGTTTTCAGTCTCCTAGATGTTAAGAGAGTGTAGGCTACATGTGCAAAATTATGACGGTATCCTGACAGTCACAGATTTAATATAACCAAATGCTCACTGTGTCCCAATACTGTGTGGCCCAGTCTCCCCTACGCATAAACGTTTTTGGCGATTGGCAGCCGAGTTTTGGGCATTTAAAGGGCATTTAATGATCGTTGCTCGACCTAATCCTGCCGACAGCCCACAGAAATTTACAGGTATAAGGCTGACATGACCCTAAAAGAACCAAGTGTTTACCTTCTCGTAGGGTAAATGTTCGTCACAAATAGTGCTACTGTATTTGGGGTAAAATTATACACTTTGCTTTGAAACTGTAGAGGGAACAATGTAATAGTTATTGAAACCAACTGATGCATGTCCAGTATTTGCCACCCACCACTGTGAAAACTCTCTGAGCCAAATTATCTCATTCAGTGTGCTTTGTCAGAATTAGTGGGTCTTACAGAATTGCGATCTCATTCTCACGGTTTGTCCCCATCTACATCACGTACACCACATCTGCATCTACATGGTGATAGTTACTGAGCTATATGAAATAAAATCTTCATAACTTCTGAATGGTTTACCTTAGGACGTTCAAACTGCACGGTTGGCCGCGGGGCATGATGGGAATTAATATACGCCTTGTTGTTTCGTTTAATGATGAAGCCCACTTCCATCTGGATGGGTTCGTCAGCAAGCAAAACTGGCGCGCGATCGAGAAGTCTCTTCACCCTCAACGTTTGTCTGTGTGATGTGCAGTGGCCAGTCATGGAATAACCGGTGACGTATTCCTCGATGGCACGGTGACTGCATGAAGGTTTTTGAAGATGGTTTCATCCCCACTATCCAAAGCAACCCTGATTTCGACACGTTGTGCAAGACGGAGCTCGACCCCATCGAAGCAGGAGAGTGTTTGATGTCCTCGAGGGGCACTTCAGGGACTGCATTCTGGCTCTGGAGTATCCAGAGGCCACTAGTATGGTCCTCGATTGGCCGCCATATTCTCCTTTTTGTGGGGCTATATTAAAGGCAAGGTGTACAGCAATAACCCCAAAACCACTGTTGAGCTGAAAACAGCCATTCAGGCTGTAACAGTTCTTAGTGTTTCTTCCCGTTCCATTCACGTATGGAGTGCGGGAAGATTGTTTGTTTGAAGCCTCTGTGCGTACTGTAATTTCTCTATGTCAGCCAAGCGTAGGGGACTGTAGTATATTCCTAGAGTCATCATTTAAAGCCGTCTCTTGAAACTTTGTTAATAGACATTCTCAGGGTAGTTTACGTCTATCTTCGAGAGTCTTCGAGTTCAGTTCCTCCAGTATCTCTGTGACACTCTCCTATGCACTAGTCAAACCTGTGACCTTTCGTGTTGCCCTTCTCTGTACACGTTCAATATCTCCTCTTAGCCATATTTGGTACCAGTCGTACACACTTAAGCAATTTTCGCAGGCTGGTCGCACAAGTGATATAAGCAATCTCCTTTGTAGTCTGACTGCATTTCCCCGGTATTCTACCAGTAAACCGATGTCTACCATCTGCTTCACCCATGACTGAGCCTATGTGATCATACTATTTCATGTTCGTACAAAGTGTTACACCCAGGTATTTGTGTGAGTTGTCCGATACCAACAGTGACTCTCTGGTATTATAGTCATAGGATATTACGTTTTTGTTTTGTGAGGTGCACAATTTTACATTTATGAACATTTAAAGCAAGTTGTCAGTCTCTGCACCACATTGAAATCTTATCAATCTTAATATTCTTGCAGCGTCTTTCAGATAGTACTTTGTTATACAGTACTGTACCATCTGCAAAAAGCCTCATTTTACTATTAATATTGTCTGCAAAGTCATTAATGTACAACAGGAACAGCAAGGGTCCCAACACTTTCCCCAGAGGTAAACCTGAGGTTGCTTCTACATCTGACGACGATTCTCCATCCATTCTGAATAACACAAGCATTGCAGTATCGCATTTAGCAGCTGATATTCGGCAAGTGACTTTCAAGTAAAACGTCTTCTCTTTACGAGTATATACATAACGGATTCACAACTGCGAAGACATTTCATATATTTCATAACGGCTTAGTCACTGCAGTGAATGACCGATGGAACACTGAATCTTAATTCGGAATAACACAGGTATTGCCCATATTGGATGGACTACTAGTTCCAAAACTGCTGAGGAATTGGCTATTGCATTAAAGGTAAGATGACCACTGGTTTGACTGAATGCAACTGATACGTAGGTGTTCTCGTTGCATAATTTCCGACTGGAGACAATTTCTCTAGAGCTCTCGCAGCCTCTGGGAAATGTTGAAAAAATAGTCTGATAGTTTATATCTTTCAGGCTATCTGGTGTCACACATTCATGATAAATTGGAAGCATATTTTCAACGCGTAGTCGATTCTCTAAAAGTAGTTTATAGCGTCGTTTACAATGACAACAGTATTCGTAATTTCTGGCACTGCATTTGCATTGTTACCTTCAAGTTTGAGTTTGTGGCTTGAGCAAAGAAATTGTGAGGATCGAAATATTTCTTTCTGAAAATGGCCTGTACACCGCTCTCTCTGGCTTCCATTGTAGAACAGCCATCGAAGACAAATCCTACACAATCTCTTGCGGTGCGCAATAACCCTTCCCCAGTGAAGTAGACACCCCGTTCCTTGAAATGACCCGGGCGTCACAGATCTTGTGTCTAACCGCGACCAGAACGAAACTTGTTGCACCATTCCACAATGGTTTCCGACAGACATGCTTCCTCACAGACATTCTTCATTCTCTGACTGATGTCTACCGTTGTTTGCCCTTCGGCAGTGAAGAAAAGAACAACAGCACGTAGTTGCTGTTTGGACGCATTTGGTGATAAGTCGTCATAGTTCACGTTTCGGCATTTTCTACACGCACGTCAGGAAGGCACAAATATCACACCAGTCCCTTGCCTACATGTCGGAGCTTATATACCCGCATCGGAGTTGCGCTACGTTGCATATGTTCTGTAGTAACGCCTTCTAACGTAAACTTTTTGGTCTGACCTTGTATAAGGATGTTGGATATTTCTCGTTCTTGTTGATGCTGGCTAACTACAACACAGCACATACTCTGAACATTACAGACAAGAAATCAATGTGAGCCCTTTAATAGGCCGTTCACTGTGTTATCATTTAAACTTGAGGTGCCATGGATAAACAAATGTCGATTGTGAATGATGTGGACTGCTGAGTGTTCTCTTTTGTCTTTGACACAGTTGCTGATGCCTGATAACACCCCTTGTCGTGAGATACTTTTAAAAACCACATACCAAACAGGAATAAATCAGAGACACGCGACTCTTGTGTAAATATTGATTTTTTATGTGAATAAACAAAGGGTTTAGCAGAAGATTACAACTTTAATACGCAGATCTGTAACAAAGAAAGAAAAAGTAATATCCACGGTTCTTTTGGGTGCACGTTTAGCTATCGGTAACACAAAATCTCTGGTATAAACTTCAGACTGCAGCGCTAAGTCCCTCAAGTTCGAATGTCGGGTAATTTCCGAGAATGATTGCGAATCGAAGTTGCGGTGTGCAAACGATACAGATCGAACGTGCGATCGTAAATCGATCATGCGACTATGGTGGCGAGCGTTATGAGTATGTTTAAGGCGTTCGCTACAGCAACGACATAAGAAGGCGTTACAAAAATACTTGTAATTGCAAAGGAGACGACATACCTTACTCGTCGTCGGTGTTGTCATCATGTGAAAGTCCATTACGGTGGTCTGGATGGATAATTTGGAAGAGTCGAACCGTGTATTCTTCCTGATATTCGTTCGTTTCCCGTACTGTCCGCAATGAAATTGTCACAGTATTTCAGTACTGAAACTGTTCTTGCGAAGTTTTATACACTTCGCACCACCACAGTCTATACAGTCCCTTCTTCCCTCGTCTGGTAGTGCTCTATATCGAGACAAAAAGTCAAACCATTTTCTACGCTGGATAAACATGGAACTGGATTCTTCCATGTGAGAGAATCCGCGGAAGAAACGTCAAGAACACCAGACCTCCCACTCACTACAGACATAAATCGACTGGGATTCCCTAGCAACTCACAAATAATTCGCGGGGGTTTGTAATTTAGAGCAACTAAGGTAACGACGGAAAACAGATAAAAAGGACGATCACATATAATTGATCACAACCCCCGCCACCAGAGTCGCATGATCGATTTGCGATCGCACGTTCGATGTGTATCGTTTGGACACCGCAACTTCGATAGTCAATCATTCTTGGAAGTTACCGAATGTCGAATCTTTGATCTTTATAATTACAGTCATATTAATGTCTTTAAGCATTTGGGGGATTATTTCTGTAAATATACAGGTGGGCAGAGGGCTAGTGCAATCGACGTTACTATTTACAAAACAATACACTACTTCAGTTCAAATATTTTATTTTTAGCTCATGTCAAAATTCTGTACGACTGATGCGCAACTTTCAGTCACGAGATTGTTTTCGCGCCACGTACTATTTTCTCTATGTTTTCCCGCGACGAATAATTGCTCTTTGAACGGCGTAGGTGTTGTGGCGTAACAAGCTTGCTACGCCACACTGGGAAGGGAGCCGAAAGAAAGGCACGCGTACACACACGCCGACTGGCGTGAATTCTGGAACAGGATAGTATTGAATGGTAGCAAGAAAAGTGCGTAGCTGCTTTATACTTAACTTTTAATCTTTGTTGGTTACACGTTCTTCTTGAGACATTTACACGATAACTCTCAAACTAGGTAAGGCTAATGGCGCCTTGCTAGGTCGTAGCCATGGACTCAGCAGAAGACTATTCTAACTGTCTCTCGGCAATTGAGAGGAAGGCTTCGTCCGTATTGTCGCTAGCAATGTCGTCCGTACAACTGGGCGAGTGCTCTATCGTATATCGAGACCTGCCTTGTGGTGGCGCTAGGTCTGCGATCACACAGTGGCGACACGCGGGTCCGACATGTACTAATGGACCGCGGCCGATTTAAGCTACCACCTAGCAAGTGTGGTGTCTGGCGGTGACACCACATTCCTCCCCCGCAAATCGGCGAACGGTCGTGAGATAAGGCTTCCGCCCGCCGTGGGGAGGACCCCATGTTGACGTATGCGATGAGGTGGGGAGCCTAACAACAGGCGAGGCTGTGCCACCCGCACCCGGCCATTCGGTCCGAGGGGAGCTAGGAACCGCCTGAAAACCTAGTCCAGGGTGCACGTCAACATGCGGTGTATGCGCCAGGAAAGAGACAGGAGGGGCCGAAGGGTCGACCTCCATTGCGTCGGGGTACCCGACGCGTGAAGACGCCATGTGGTCCGGAGCGGGCAAGAGTTCCATGGCGGAGGACGGCTGGTCACGGGAAGCGATCGGCGGCGCGTGACCCAGGGAGGCGCTTGGCGGCTGCAGCGAAGCGTCCACTGCAGGCGGCGCCGGCGGGTGGCTGCGGCGGCGCGTCGCCAAGGGGCAAATTGGAAGGCATCGTCGGTAACACCTGGGGATGAGGCGAGCCAGTAGATGGGTCCCCAGGGCGCTGACCGGACGGCACCGTCGCTGAAAGCAGACGGGGAGCGGCAGAACCCGTGCGACGACAGAGGCGCAGCTGATTGAGATGCCGACGCACCTCACCAGAGGCCCCCAAAACCAAATACATTGCGCGGCCGAGGCAGCGAAGAATGCGCCCTGCGAGCCAACGCCGTGAACCGCGATAGGTGCGATAGAATACAACGTCGCCTGGAGCGAAAGCAGGAGTCTGCCGCTGCACAGGAACCTGATGCGGCGGATGCAGCAAAGACATCAAGGTTCGATGAGGACGACCATGGAGCAACTCAGCCGGCGAGCTGAGAGCGATACGATGACAAAAAGAGCAACAAGGCGTCCTCCCGAGACTGCGACTCTTTCAACTTCAACATCTGTGACTTGAAAGTCCGGACCAATCGTTCAGCGGCACCGTTGGATTGAGGCGAAAACGGCGCGGATGTCAGATGTTGAATACCATTGGCCTGGCAGAATGACTGAAATTCTGCGTACATGAATTGTGGGCCATAGTCGGAAACAATAGTCTGCGGAAGACCTTCAATGCAAAAGATAGCAGACAACGCGTGGATGGTGGCAGAGGACGTCGTGGAAGACATCCGGACAACAAAAGGAAAATTACGGAAGGCATCTACCAGAACCAACCATCGAGCATTCCAGAATGGACCAGCAAAATCGATGTGCAAGCGTTGCCAAGGGGAAGTGGCTTTTGGCCATGCAAAAACTTTCCGCAGTGGTGCGGATTGTTGTTTGGCACACGCCATGCAAGAAGAACACATATTCGTAATTGCAGCATCGATTCCGAACCAAGTACAGTGCTGACGAGCAAGTTGTTTCGTTCGCACTATACCCCAATGTCCTTGGTGAAGAAGCCGTAAAACAGAGGACTGTAACGAACGTGGGACCACTACTCTGGACTGATCATTATCAGAACGCAACAACAAAACACCACGTCGAACAAAAAGTCTCTCCTTGTGAGCCAAAAAATCGGCGAACTAACGGATCCTCGATCCGAGACTTTGACAAAGGCCATTGCGTAGCAACAAAACGCAAAACGGTAGCAAGGACAGGGTCAGCAGCTGTGGCTGTAGCTACACGACGAAAATCAATCGGAAACGATTGACCACTTCATCGGTTTCCGAATCAATGAACATGCAAGCAAGTTCGGAAGAATCGAATGCTTTATCCTGAGCAACAGGCAAACGGGACAACGCATCGGCGTTTCCGTGCTTAGCAGTGGACCGATACAAGATATCGTAGCGGTACTGCGAGAGGAAAATAGACCAGCGAATGAATTTCTGCGCTGTACGTGGAGGTACAGGCTCGGTCGGATGAAAAAGCGATGTCAAAGGTTTGTGGTCTGTGATGATGGTAAAGTGACGACCATACAAGAAATCATGGAACTTAGTAACACCAAACACGAGAGCCAAAGCTTCTTTCTCTATCTGTGAATAATTGCTTTGCGCAGACGAGAGCAATTTGGACGCAAAGGCAATAGGGCGATCATGGGAGCCAACTTTGTGCGCAAGCACAGCACCGATCCCGAAATCCGATGCATCTACCATCAACAAAAGTGGTTTCCGGGGATCGAAAGGCGTGAGGCAAGTATTAGAGAGCAACGCCGATTTCAACTGGCGAAAGGCGCGTTCGCATTCCGGCGTCCAGACGAACGGAACACCTGTACGGCGTAAGAGATGAAGCGGAGCTGAAATGGAAGAGGCATTGCGCACATTCACACACACCTTGTGATGCTAAATCGTGTAATGTTCTTGCGACTTCATCACGCAATGCGTGGGGAACATAGCGCGCTCTGAAAAATCTCGGTTGCGCGTTGACTTTCAGTTCCAAACGTGCTTCATAGTTTTTAGCGCAACGTAAGCCCGGTGCAAAATTGTCTGCAAATTCGTCACACAGACGAGAAACACTGTCTGCAGGCACAGTCTGATTCACTGATAGGACCTGATTTACAATAGACTTGTTAAACAATTGAAATAAATCTAAACCAAACAAGTTCACTGCAGTAGAAGAATGAAGAACGTAAAATGACACAAGTTTTGTTTGTCCCTTGTATGTTGCAAGAAGAGTGCACTGTCCTAACACAGGGATCGGCTGTCCTGAATAACTTTTTAACTGAACATTTGCGGCACGCAACGGAGGTGCGCCCAGTTGTTTGTACGTGTCGTGATTGAGCAATGAAACTGCAGCTCCGGTATCGAGCTGGAATGGTATGACCTTGCCATTAAAGTCCAAATCTACAATAAGTTTAGTGTCCTGCTGACGACAAGAGCGACTGTTTTGTGCCAATTGAACTGATACAGGCACAGCATCACTTGCTAATTGACGTGATTTCCGGCGACGTCGACGCACAGTTTTTGTGGGACGAACACAGTCACTGTTAGAGAAGTCACTGTTAGAGAAAGTGGCACTGGACGAAGCGGAAGTAACGACATGAATATCCATGGGCGAAGGTCCACAAGCCTGAGTGTCCTCGGTTCGATTCCGGCGCGATGCAAAGGGCCTGGAATGGTTGTGATTGTCTGATCTGAGCTTTTTCTGGCAAACACTTTGAACATGTCCTTTCCTACTGCAGAAAAAGCAAATAGCTTGGCGTGACGGGCAATGTTCACGCGAATGTCTAGTAGCACACCGCGGGCATGATTTCACTGCATTTGTGTGCTGGCGCGGCACACCTGGTTTAAAGCGTGGCGGCAGCTGTGCGGACGTGTGCGAGGGCAGTTTACCGGGTCGCGCAGCGCGCCCGGCGGGCCGGTTAATGTTACACACTGCTGGCGAAGTTTCAAAAGATTCCTGAGCACAGTCAAGTGTGTCTTGTCTATCCAATATGTCTATCACTTGTTGAAGGGAGGGATTAACCAGTTTCAAAATTTGCTCCCGTATGCGAACATCAGAAACGTTCTGTGCAATTGCATCACGCACCATTGTATCTGAATAAGAAAGGCCACAGTCACATTCAAAGGCACAGTCCCTAGTAAGTCCTTGCAATGTTGCTACCCACTCCCTATTACTTTGACCGGCCATACGTTTCGTACGAAAGAAAGTATACCTTTTTGCAACCACATTAACTGTTTCTTTGAAATAGGCATCTAAAGCAAACAAAATTTCTTCGTAGGACAGAGTTGCTACGTCGCGTCGGGGAAACAATTTCACTATCACACGGTAGGTGGACACACCGACACAAGAAAGCAAAAACGGCTGCCGCTCATTACCTTGAATTCTGTAGGCGGCGAGGTGGAAGCCGAACTGTCGGGACCATTCTGGCCACGACTCGTGGTTCGGGTCGTAGTTCCTAAAAGGCGGTGCAACTGCGAGTTGTGGCTGCGGTAGCGGTGAAGCGGCGGCGGCCGCATCGGTTTGAATGGCACGTTGACCCTGGACGAGCTGTCCAAGGGCATCCAATAACGCCTGCGTCTGCTGATTCTGCAAGCGATAAAATTCGGACAGTACATCTGGCGAAGCCATGACACAAGTAAATGTAAGCAATTAGAAAGAACAAGACCCTTTCCGTTGTCTCGTCGCCAATCTGTTGTGGCGTAACAAGCTAGATACGCCACACTGGGAAGGGAGCCGAAAGAAAGGCACGCGTACACACACGCCGACTGGCGTGAATTCTGGAACAGGATAGTATTGAATGGTAGCAAGAAAAGTACGTAGCTGCTTTATACTTAACTTTTAATCTTTGTTGGTTACACGTTCTTCTTGAGACATTTACACGATAACTCTCAAACTAGGTAAGGCTAATGGCGCCTTGCTAGGTCGTAGCCATGGACTCAGCAGAAGGCTATTCTAGTAGGTATTCGAGCAGCCGTGCCTTCGAGACACTTGTCTTGTTTTGTCTGTCTTCGACAGTTACATACGAGGCGGATTCGGAGCCTCCAGTATTCTACACAAGAGTTCTATTACACAAGATTTTATTTTCGGTTTCCAGAGTCCAGCAGAAAGTTCTCTTGGCGATAAGGTAAGAGATAATTAACTTTTGTAGCGCAAAATGAGAGTTACGCGCAATTAGTAGCGATTGTTCTCATAGATAGTTACGAAAATGTGTGATGTTTGTGTTCTTCGAGGATGTTAAGGTTGTGTTGTTATTGCACATGTCAACATATATGAAAAACATACGTGGTCGAATTGGATGCAGTTTCTCGTGTTCTGCAGCTTCTGCGACATTCATTTCCTTCACGATCACCCCATAGGCAAAATACCTACGGTACTGAAATGCTGTTTCTTTCGGTTGTCAGTGGCCTGGAATAGATGACAAACTAACTGCGGGTGTTTTTAATGTCGCTGCTCCATAGTTTTACGTACATAATCTGCTGCCTGGCAAGCTAATGGTTGTAAGTTGCAAACATTCTCTTAATGGTGCTAACTGCCTTGTACGTTTAGTACCGCTCAACTGTTGCAATGTTCCGTGAAGTGTTTTCTCTAGAATGTGTTTAGTCAATCTTGGCATTATGTTTAATAAATGCAAATTATTCGTTAGCAGGTTGCGTAAAAGTTTCATGTGTTCCTTTTTTGACATCGTATACGAGCGCGCAAGCTCGCGCATGCGAACACGTACACACGCTCGCGAGTGTTGTGTGTGTGTGTGTGTGTGTGTGTGTGTGTGTGTGTGTGTGTTTGTATTTCTCAAGATCGAAATATATTAATTTTGCTCCCTCAACCCCTTTTCAGGGTGTAAGATTAGTTTCGACTCCAATTAAATAAATTCGGATTGCACTGTTGCAAGTTTGAACACACAAATATAACGCAGATCTCCATCAGTTACGTACTTTCGCGCCATAATATAATAAACGGTAGTTTCCTTATGTTTAGTGATCATTTCTGAGACTGTATCAGTTAATGTGTGGTTGCAATTGTGTGGTTGTAGATTACATCGTGAAAATTATTGGCCTACAAATTCTGCTTCACTTCCATCCAAACTGCCTGCTCTGTTTAGTCATTTTGATTTAGTGACCGCTTTTTCTCAGCAGTTGTTCACTGATCCATACAACCATCCTGAACAGGTATTCAGATACTCCCGATCTCTGCTGAAAGCCCGATGGAATCTCTCAATACATATACAGCAGAGTTGATATCTCGGCAATAAGTACAGATCGCGCCTCTAGCTCACAGTTACAACACAATGCAAACTGTCCTTCTGCAGTATTTGTTGATCACAATCGTGATCTTTCGTGTTACGTGGTGAACGTAGAACAACTTCTTAATAATTCTAAACTGCAGGTTATCAGAAACCGAATGAGGCGGCGTAAGAAGCAGCGATCTTTCAGGTACGAATACGTCCTCTGGGAAGTACAGTAAAAGAACACTCGCTGTTATGTAACTTGGTGCAACTGCAAAATCTAATTTACTGTGCAAGGATTAATTGTATGTCACAGGGTTGCGGCAGCTGTCCCAGATGCTCAATGGCTTCCAACCATTTTTGAGGAGACGGATGTCCGACGCCTTTGGTGAGTGAACTTTGTTCGATAATTGAACGTTCGTGCCATGTAGATCAATATGAAATACCTGCCACATTGGGTCTTTGTGCTGCAACAGTCACCAATCTCTACACCATACGCAGTTTGATTCACGAAGATATGCAAATATTTTGATATGTTATTCTACAAGTAAAGCGAAAGAAAAAAGTGCGTATAAACATAGGCCCGCAAATGTTAAGTTACGGAGTACGGATAATAAAATACTTTGCCTGACATTTAGCAACTTCGCTAACATAACTGTATGAGGTTAAAGTAAAGCACGATTTCCACTATATTAAAACATGTCCTAGGCGTGTATCTGCAGTAGTTTTCCAGAACATGCAGAGAAGCAAAGGCGTAATTACGTAATTTTTTAATTTATGAACTACTCAGCCCTATTTGTTTTTTAAATTCCAGACAGTTGCACAAAGTTTTCAACAAAAGTTTTAGAGAATTTAATTTTGGAAAAATGATGGTAATAACGTTAACTGAAACTGTATGAATGTGTCAGATAAGCTGCTTTTATTAATACCACAGCACACGTGAATTCATGTTAAACCAGAAAAAACGAAGCTCAGTGTTATGGAAGTTGTACAGTGTACATAAAATTTCACAATACATTCAGAATAAATGTTGAAAAATATATCCACCGAGTTCAATGCATTTAGCTGCACGTGAATGAACATATTTTGTTGCTCGTTTCAGTTTCACAGGTTTGTTCTTCATTTCGTGTATTGCATTCATAATGCGAACATTTAAATTTTTACGAAATTATGTCTTTGCTTCTCTGGTTGTTCTGGAAAACTGCGGCATATACACGTCTGAGACATGTTTTATTAGATTCACCAGATTCATAACAACTAAATAAATGGAAATTGTGGTTAACTTTTACCAAACACAGTTTTGTGATGGCTTCATATTAGCAAAGTTGCTAAATTTCAGGCAAAATCTTTTATTGGCCGTAACTCCGTAACTAAACATTTGCGGACCTATGTTTATATGAACATTTTCTTTCGTGTTACTTGTAGAATAACATATTAAAGTATTTGCATATCTTCGTGAGTCACCCTGTATGTTTTTGCATTCCAAGTCACAAAATTCCTGACTTGGTTCAAATGGCTCTGAGCACTATGCGACTTAACTTCTGAGGTCATCAGTCGCCTAGAACTTAGAACTAATTAAACCTAACTGACCTAAGGACATCACAGACATCCATGCCCGAGGCAGGATTCGAACTTGCGACCGTAGCGGTCGCTCGGCTCCAGACTGTGGTGCCTAGAACCGCACGGCCACTCCGACCGGCCAAAATTCCTGACTTCATAAACAAACACCATACGCTTGTTTTCTCCTCGACAATGACAACCGAGAAAACTGAGTGTCGGAATCCACGCAGATTTTGAGCAGTCTGTCAGGATAATTTGAGTAACGTCAGGATCATTTAACACGACCATCGTTCTACTGAGAAAGGAAAAATTTGTGACAGTTAACCGTAAGCGGCAGCATTTCAGACGAATGTGTGACGTGTTTATCAATTTAATCCACTAATACAATTCAGTAATAATATTGCAACATAATTTATGTGATGATCAAACCTACATCAGATAAGGTCAAAAACCATCAATTTCTGTTCTGTGCAGCTACTCCGCTTTACTTAATGTCTGCGTAATCAATGAATACATGATCGAAATTACAGAATTGCGATATCACAAACTTCAACTCGCTAAAGACTCTTACGGAATGATAAACGATTGTTGGTAGACGTGTTTCTACATCTGAAAAATCACGTCTATTCCAGTGTCTTGCCAGCTGCAAGAAATGGTTCAAATGGCTCTGAGCACTATGGGGCATAACATCTGAGCTCATCAGTCCCCTAGACTCAGAACTACTTCAACCTAACTAACGTAAGGACATCACACACGTCCATGCCCGAGGCAGGATTCGAACCTGCGACCGCAGCATCCACGTGGTTCTGGACTGAAAATCCTAGAACCGCTCGGCCTTTGCCAGTTGCATAAGAGGAGATAGTAGCGCTACAATAAGAGAGCAAATTAGCTGTAACGGTCGCGAGCGTTAGTTACCTTAGACATACGACGTGATGAGTAGATGTTAGTCAAGAATGCCTTTAAGGCGACAGAGATGCCACTGAATTTGAACGAGCTCGTGTAACTGGGCTTTGAGAAGCTGGATGTTCCTTCTACGATACTGCAGAAACATTTGGGCAGAATGTAGGTACTGTACATGACTGCTAACAGCGTTGGTCTCGAGAATGTAGGAAGACAGCGCTCCAGACGGCCACGTGGCGCTACCGAGAACGAGGACCATCGTGTTCAGTATATGGTTTTGGTGTGTCATACTGCATCTGCAGTAGAAATCTGAGCAGTAGTTGGCACCACAGTCACGCAACGAACTATAATAAATAGGTTACTTTCAGGACAGGTCCAAGCCAGACGCGCTGTATAGTTTATTCCACTGACCCCAAAACACAGCCATTTTCAACTTCAGTGGTGTCAACCGAGAGCTCAGTGGAGGCCAGAGTGGAGGTATATTGTGTTTGTCAAAGAAAACCGGTTCTGCCTCGGTGCAAGTGACGGCCGTGTGTTGGACAGAAGGGAATTACATATCGTCTTTATAGGAACAATAGTTCAGGGACACAAATATGATTAGGCCAGTATAGAACAAATGTAATATAAGGAACCTGGCACATCATCGTCACAAGTCTTTTAATGAATGTCATCGGTCGTTTTATGCTGCTGAAAACGCTTCCCGAAAGTCGGAAAAACCACCATAACACATCACTGTACAGATATCTGCACCTATTAAAAAATACTGATAGCAAGGAGTTGTGCTTTGTCAGACTCCTTTATCCAGCATAACGATGTGCTCAGGGTTCGATCCTGAGCGTCGTCCTCTTTGCTAACACCGTTAAGGGGGGTTGGACGTCAAACGGCCCGACTTGGAGCAGGAGAGGCACCACAGGACATTTCAATTTCCACTGTCTATACTTCTACAAATAAATTTATAAAACTTTGTCAGCATGACCAGGAAGGATTCAGAATTCACACTCTTAGCAGTGGAAGTTCGAAAACATAACGAAATAATTTTTTTACATGTGAAATTTCATCATTTTTTTTTCACTTACTAATGGCAGCATTTGTTGCACAGCATGCAAACCATACTTAAAGGTGTATGAAACTCTAGAATGTTACAAATCTATTAAAAACTGTGGTAAAAGTTGAGGTAATTAAATATAGACTTTGTGTTTTTTCTAAACATGATGTTTAAAATATAACAGCTCATCCGTTTTTCATAAATTTAATAAATTCTAGAATTTCGTACACCTGTAAGTATGGTACGTATGTTGTGGAAAGTTCATCGAAGAATCTCTCTAACTTATTAATAAAAGTGTACCTATAGCAACAAATGCATCCATTAGTAAGTGTAAGAAATGATGAAATTTCACACAAAAAAAATTTGTTATGTTTTCGAAGTTCCACTGCAATGAGTGTGAATCCTGAATCCTTCCTGGTGATGCTGACAGAGTCTAATGAATTTATTTGTCAAAGTATAGACACTGGAAGTTAAAATGTTCTGTGATGCCTCTCCTGTGCTCCAAGTCGGCCCGTTTGACGTCCGAGCCCCCTTAATTCTGTAATGGCTGTCTCCTGCCAGGCGTCTCTGGCTTCCTTTTCGTTGAAGACTTTGCCATCCTTTGCATTTCTCCCCAGACTTGTCTCATTGAGCGGTGTCTTCAAAGCTGTCCCGATCGTCTTTACTCATGGAGCATCGACAATGACTTTCGTTTTTCCACTGACAAAACCGTTTGTATGAATTTCTGGGGGCGCAACTGGTTTCTTCCACTGTCTTCACATCTTGGCCCTGTTGATTTTCCGTTCGTTGAAAATACGAAATTAATGGGACTCATTCTCGATAGGACACTTTCTTGGTCCTCCCACATATCTTACCTGGCAGCCCGCTGTATGCAGTCCCTCAGTGTCCTCAATGGTATGTCCTGGGGAGCAGTTTGAACCACCCTCCCCCCTTTGGACTGGTCCCTTATCCGATCGAGACTAAACTATAGGTTCGAACAGTCGACGGGTATACTGCCGGTTCATAGTGTTTAACGGGCACAATATTTCGGCGATCGGACATGTCGCCATCGTCAGGTGCGCTGACGAACTGAGCTCCTAAGGGCTGGCGGCCAACGATGGCGACATGTCTGATCGCCGAAATATTGTGCCCGTTGGACACTATCAACTAGTAGCATACGCGTGGACTGTTCGAGCAACAAATACGCCAGGAGAAACTGAAGAATCATAGACTATGGGCGTTTTGTTTATGCATCTGCAGGTCCGTCCTTCTTATGTTGTCTCAATACTATCCACAATCGTGGCATCCGTTTGGCCACGGGCACCTTTTACACCAGCCCAGTTGAGAATCTCTATGCTATGGTCGCTGATTCGAATCCTACCCCGGGCATGAATGTGTGTGATGTCCTTAGGTTAGTTAGGTGCAAGTAGTTCTAACTTCTAGGGGAATGATGACCTCAGATATGAAGTCCCATAGTGCTCAGAGCCATTTGAACCATTTTTTGAGAGTCTGTCTGCTGAAGCTGCCGAACTACCACTGTCATACCACCGTAACTTTCTCCTCAGCAGAAACCCGTGTCATTTGTCTGCCATGCATGGCTGCCCATCCTATGCCTCCTTCTTCGATGACTCCTTTGATCACCAGTATGGGGCATGTCCCTCTTCTGGAGTTCGATTTCGGCTCTTGCTCCAGCAGCTTCATATGGAGTACACCTGTACTGTATCAAGTGGATGGTCATGTATGGGTATGGAGACAACCTCATGAATCCATAGATCCTGCATGTCAACAGGGGACTGTTCAAGCTGGTGGAGGTTCTGTAATGGTATGGGGCGTGTACAGTTGGAGTGATATGGGACCCCTGATAGTCTAGATACGACTCTGGCAGGTGATGCGTACATAAGGATCCTGCCCGGTCACCTGCATCCATTCATGTCCATTGTGCATTCTGACGGACTTCGCTAATTCCAGCAGGACAATGCGACACTCCATACGTCCATAATTGCTACAGAGTGGCTCCAGGAACACTCTTCTGACTTTAAACACGTCCGCTGGCCACCAAACTCTCCAGACATGACATTATTAAGCGTTTCTGTGATGTCTTCCAACGTGCCGTTCAGAAGAGATCTCCATCCTCTCGTACTCTTACGGATTTATGGACAGCCCTGTAGGGTTCATGGTGTCAATTTCCTCCAGTACTACTTCAGACATTCGTCGAGTCCATGCCACGTAGTGTTGTGGCACCTCTGCACGCTCGCGGGGCCTGCACGATATTAGGCATGTGTACCAGCTTCTTTCGCTCTTCGGTGTATTAGATGAGTAAGGCTGTGAGGATGTTCTTCTCGGCGGAATTGCCCGGGACACCACAGCCCATTTACGCTCCTGTTATGATTGGTGTACAGTTCCTTTAATTACACGGCTATAATTGTCCACATACCGTCTTGCAGCAAACAACAGCAATCGCGACGTGACGCAGTTTTCAACAATACATGGGTCTCTTCGACGTCCCGTGTCGTTTCTTAGCAACAGTTTGATTCGAGTCGAATGGCGAGCAACGTGAATGGTCCTGTCCACATTCAGCAGAACCTCAAGAACTCGTGAAATAGGGGCACGCGCAACGGTGGCGGTCTCTGGTAAGTCATTAACCAGCATGTGATTTCCGCCAATCCCAGGTAGCCAAGACACAGACGGTAAACCGATTGCACCTTTCTGCTGACGCATAACATTAATTCTCACATCACGTATGTTGAATGAATATGGAGATCTTCAACACAGCAGTTATATTCGAGGTAATTTAATTTTGCAAATCGATCGTCCAGACTGTTTATCACGGTTCGTCCAAAGCATCTTGTGTTGGACAACCATTAACTTCACAAATTTTGTAATTAGAGCATGATCGGAATACTACAAATTATACACGATCCTGCAAAGATGACCATATGCCAATTGCTTACTGTATTCGCTCGTGTAGTTAACATTCGACAAGCTTAGTACACCGTCGTGCTGCCGTGAAACACACGTTTTCCATGGCCCTGTCGTATGAACTAATATGTTTTTATAAGACTTTCTAACGTATTTTAGATGAATTTCAGGCATTAAGTTCTATTTTGATTCAAATCTAGTGTCCGATTCCCGATCGAAGGACGCCATGAGTTTACGATGCGAAGAATGGAAGTGGCTGTTATTAAATTTTATCTGTAATCGTTTTAGTAACTGACGTAAACGATACTGTTTATTACAAAAGTATATCACAATTTCTCTGGTTGTGGTTAGGCAGGAACCTAAGTGCAAAGCTTAAGTTGCGGTTCGTGAATCAAGTAGCAATCGTATTTATAATTTTATTTCTCGTAAACATATATGACTACTTTTTTCCGAATATGGCACCATTTCCGAAAGCAGGGTTGGCCAGATGCTTAAGAGCACAGCTGAAATTACTGCGTATAACAGAGACTGTCTGCTATTACGGGTACATATAATCTTGCTCCTCTCAAAAACTTGGCTTTTTTTTTTTCCTAATGTGCCACGATTGCCGAAGGTGATATTAGGCAGCAACTTAAGAGGACAGTTATATAGGTCAATTCTAGTTCTTCATACCACGGTTCGCTATTATTCGTGATTTTTCATTGTCTGTTGTTATTTCTTTTATGATTATTTATTTACTTTTTGTCTCTATACACCGTAGGTCAAGTCTAGTTGTCGATTCCAACGTTATTTATGTTTCTTGTTCTTCCAGAAGCATAGCGAGTGATATTAAAAAGTTAAATCTGAGACGAAATAATTAAGTCAGTAAAAATATTACGGAACACGGAATCAACAATTAGAGTTATACCATACAGGGCAATTCTCAAAGAATGCACAGCACACACCTACAGCAACAACAGTAATATAGAAAGTAATACCAAAACAGAAATCATATGACGAACCACTGCATAACCCTGCAGTGCATTCTTTTAGAATTTTCATGTGTGGTACGCTCAAATTGTCGACTTCATGTTCCTTTATTACGTCATTTTCATTAGGTGTGGGCTCCCAATACCTTTAGGATTTACCTGTATGGTATCGCTTCCTGTACTACTGCAGAAACGCGATAAACAGCAAACCTTGGAATCGACAACTAGAATTGACCTATACAACTCACATCAGGTTATCGATTTATCATTTGTTATTTTTTCGTTACTTGCGTAGAGACTGTTCTTTTAGAAATTTTGTGTTGCTTTCTCCCTATTTCCCGCTAATGTCCTGCTTTCGTTTCCTGTGAGTTACCATTTCTTCCATTTTGCGGTTGTTGTGTTCGATTTTAGTTTGTGCCCTTTCAAAACTCATGCTCCCCCGCCCCCCTCACCCCCCCCCCCCCCCCCCAAGATCCAATACTCGTTATTAAGAACTACCGCTATTCCATAATACTAAGAATTTACTATGTGTGATGCTGTAGTGAACTTCAAGGCAGTCTATGGTTCTTTCACTTACTAGCGTAAACTATGATAATAATTTAGGCACTGAGAACCAGAAGGGCCCAAAGCACATAAGCAAAGTTTAGGGAAAAACAGATATTTGTGAAAATCAAATTTGTAGGGAAACCACCAGTCTCATAAGTTTGATTTTTTTAACATCCCACTATTAATATAGTTTAATATTTATTATTATTATTATTAATATTATTATTATTATTACACACCCTACAGGTCTTTATCTGACCACGTGAAGCATGTATGACTATTTGTTCCTCCTGTTCTTCCAGTACTTTTTCATTTGTTCTTTAAAGGCCCTCTTCCTTTCTTCGGTCCACTTTGGTCCTTCGGTTTTAGGTGCCGTCTTCTCTGACATTGTCTACAGACGCTTTTGTCTGTGATGTCTGCTGAATCTACCTGTGCTTCTTCAAGATAAATTTTGACTTGTGCCATCCAAGGTGTAGTGGTTTTGAACCTCTGTTTGTATCTGAGTATTCTGTTGGTGTGTCTGGTCTGTTCGAGTCTGCTGACGTGGCCGTGATATTTTAGTTGCCCTTTTCTGATGTCCGCCGCTAGGTTGGACAACTTCTCTGTGGTGTCTCTGGAGTGAAGCCTGTCTCCATCGTTTTGGTTCAATAATTTTCCTTTTCATTTTTCTTTCCTCTGTGAGCATCTTCCCTAGGTCACCCTTGGTGTGTAGCTTCAGTGTCTCGCAGGCGTATAACACCTCAGGTTTGATTACAGTATTGTAGAGACGAATTTTGACGGAAGTGGACAGACGTTTTTTGTTGTAGATGCCCGCATTTTGTGTAAGGCTCTCTTCGTCTTCAGTAACCTGGTGTTCTGCGTGATTTTCTCCTCTCTTGTTGGTTCGAGCACTTCCCCGAGGTATTTAAAATGTTATACTCTGTTCATGTTGCCATGTTTTGTGTTTAAATTCAGTATGTTTCATTTCGTGCAGAAGAACTCTGTTTTTTGGAAGGAGATCTCTAGCCCTACTTGTTCTGCATACTCCTTGAGTACTTCTATGATGATTATTATTATTATTAATCTAATAGAGGTAATGGCGTCTTTTAACTGTAGTGTAGTTTGTAACTAATGTAAAACTAGAATCAGAACATAAGTACAGACACTTAATGCACATAGTCGTGACCTGTCCCAACACTTCAGATCCCTGTTATAATCGTTTTCATTAAGCACATTCTTTGGCTTGAGGTTCAGATAAAACCGTCTGTTCACTTTAGGCATGAAATCTAGTAGTTTTGTTGAGCCTATGTGTTTCAAGTTTGTTACAGTATTTTCTTGAGTGTTTGTGTTTCAAGGTTGCTATTTGCTTCTACTTACGTACTGGTCCACTATATTTTGCAGGGCATCTACAGACTGTGGAGAAATAGCGAATTGTCGTCTCTCTCAATGTGACTTGAAGAAATTGGTGGCCTCCTACGATTACAACGAACAAAATGGGTTTTTAAAAAAAGTAGACACTGTGTTAGACAATCAAGCAGGCGGGCCGTGTTCAAGCCCCCCGGCCACAAACGTTTTTTTATTTAGCTGTTCGCTGTGTTCAAATTTGTGTCTGTATCGTGGTGCAACGTACGTTTGCAACAGCGAGGTGTAAGGAACTGACCTATAATGACAGTTGATTCTGCACAACTACTCTATTAGCAGCCGAAAGAAATAGACTTTCGAATGGGAACCGCAAGTGTTTGATGACAAGGAGATAAGTCCACGGAACCCTCCACCAGAAAACAAATCTGGTGTGTCGTACACGGCATGAGAGAAAGTACGTGTGTCATATGATAGGAATCTCTTACCGACGCACCTAATTTGAACGCCTGTAAGTGGTGAGATATGCCTCCTTGCCCAATTTAGGTTACGTTACTTTAATCAACAGTTCATGGAAACCTGTTGGGAACTTCATCATTGCAAAATTTCTTGAAAGTAAATTGTTACGACGAACATCAGTTTGGTAGTGGAGTCGGTAACATTCTCAAAGACTCTAAAAGTCTGAACGTCCATTTTACAAACTAGAATGCTGAAACCAAGGAATGAGATTTTATGGTGGGGCTTTTCTCCACGAGCTTCCAGATTTTATGAAGAAATGGGCGTCATTGTAGCCGGACAGCATTACTGCAGTAATGAATATTTGTGCCTCGGGCCATCATCGAAGCGAATACCAAAGAAACCGGACAGACAGCTTTTCGCGAATGTTCATATATACCAGTGTAGTGCAGATGTACAGCGTGGACAAAGGTGGTTCACTGTAAGATCAACAGATGTCAGGATCATGCATACTGTGGTGTGCGTACTTGAAGACTTTCAGTACACACACCATCATATTATTTGACTTGTCGCTCTAACGAAGTAGGCGAGTGTCCGCAATATGTTTCGTGGTCTTATCGTGGCGTGTTTATCTTCTGCCGTTAGGTCAGACGATAGAAATGCCACTTGCACGCTTAGAGTAGCAGATTGATGGTGACCAGCTTTAAATAGAACTTGATTATTTTCACACACATTTATTAAAATAATAACATGCATAAAAATTACTTAACTTGGTTCTGGATGCTATTTACAATTGACAGTCTGAAGTTCCTTTGGTATTGGTACGTTAATCTTATTCTCACATATATCTCTGATACTTGACAAAAGTGTCTATACACTTATCTTCATGGCTATGTACAGGAATATGGTAATCTTATTAGGGGCAGACTGAAACTTGACTATAGACTGGTACAGACAAATATAGAACTAGTACAGACTGATACAGACTAATGCTGACTGGTACAGACTGATGCAGACAAATGCAGACTGACTAATTGGAGGTCTGTACACAATCATTATTATCTCATTTTGTTCGTTATTATTTGAGGCAATTGTTCGGGGCATATGTCCCATGACACCCATTGTCGATCCATTCACTCACTTATTTTTATTACCCAGGGCAGCTAACCCTCTAACCAAACACGCCGAGCTACCATCCCACTTAACCACGACACGATTGCTCGTCCACGCTCCTTTGTGTTGCACTTGTTAAGCTTGGTCCATTTGTTGTGTCTGGCCACTCGTCTAATATAAGACGCCCAGAACGCTGTTTTCTCGGATCGCTAGACAACAATTCAAGCAAATCAAAATAATGGAGTTTAATACAGTAAGTTCAAATAATAAAAGGGTGTCCACAATAAGACTCCAACATTTGAACTCACAAAATCTGACAGGAAACACAATTTATTGACGAACAAATACAGGGAAATCATACAGCAGCTCATCAAGTTATCATACACAGGTGGACGGTTCAGTACACTTGAACATGGGCGCCACGGGTAGCGCGAAGAATATCAAGTCCATAATCGATTTCGCCGGCCGGAGTGGCCGTGCGGTTCTAGGCGCTTCAGTTTGGAACCACGTGGCCGCTACGGTCGCAAGTTCGAATCCTGCCTCGGGCATGGATGTGTGTGATGTCCTTAGGTTAGATAGGTTTAATTAGTTCTAAGTTCTAGGCGACTGATGACCTCAGAAGTTAAGTCGCAAAGTGCTCAGAGCCTCTTGAACCATTTTGATCCCAGACTTACCACCACCTTGCCCTTTCGCAACACTCCCAGTAGCCAAAATCTGATCACACCACTTCATTATAGTCTTGAACAACGGGGGCGCTTTGTTGTAAACTCGACGAAAGTTTCTTTGCATTTGGGTCGCCGATTTTGTCTCTCCATACCACTAGACGACTTCTGCACGCTCCTTCATATCCTCCATTCTTCTAAAACAATTGATTGCAGCTCCACTAGGCGTATCAAATTTGCACACCACAAACTTGCTGAGTTGCTCTGTCTGCCTCTTCAAAATTCACAGTTCCACCATCTGTAATGAGAAACATATACGATATTAATATGTTGGAATCTCGTTGTGGACTCGCTGTACTTAACTTTGCGTATTCACAAAGGTGTGTCGCAAGCAAATGGCGTCATGCAAATAATCAGTGTCCTTTGGTATATACAGGGTGTTACAAAAAGGTAATGCCAAACTTTCAGGAAACATTCCTCACACACAAAGAAAAAAAATATGTTTGTGGACATGTGTCTGGAAACGCTTACTTTCCATGTTAGAGCTCATTTTATTACTTCTCTTCAAATCACATTAATCATGGAATGGAAACACACAGCAACAGAACGTGCCAGCGTGACTTCAAACTCTTTGTTACAGGAAATGTTCACTATGTCCTCCGTTAGCGAGGATACATGCATCCACCCTCCGTCGCATGGAATCCCTGATGCGCTGATGCAGCCCTGGAGAATGGCGTATTGTATCACAGCCGTCCACAATACCAGCACGAAGAGTCTCTACATTTAGTACCGGGGTTGCGTAGACAAGAGCTTTTAAATGCCCCCATAAATGAAAGTCAAGAGGGTTGAGGTCAGGAGAGCGTGGAGGCCATGGAATTGGTCCGCCTCTGCCAATCCATCGGTCACCGAATCTGTTCTTGAGAAGCGTACGAACACTTCGACTGATATGTGCAGGAGCTCCATCGTACATGAACCACATGTTGTGTCGTACTTGTAAAGGCACATGTTCTAGCAGCACAGGTAGAGTATCCCGTATGAAATCATGATAACGCGCTCCATTGAGCGTAGGTGGAAGAACATGGGGCCAAATCAAGATATCACCAACAATGCCTGCCCAAACTTTCACAGAAAATCTGTGTTGATAACGTGATTGCACAATTGCGTGCGGATTCTCGTCAACCCACACATGTTGATTGTGAAAATTTACAGTTTGATCACGTTGGAATGAAGCCTTATCTTAAAGAGAACATATGCCCTGAAATGAGGATTGGCACATTGTCGGATGAACCATTCGCAGAAGTGTACCCGTGGAGGCCAATCAGCTGCTGATAGTGCCTGCACACGCTGTACATGGTACGGAAACAACTGGTTCTCCCGTAGCACTCTCCATACAGTGACGTGGTCAACGTTACCTTGTACAGCAGCAACTTCTCTGACGCTGACATTAGGGTTATCGTCAACTGCACGAAGAATTGCCTCGTCCATTGCAGGTGTCCTCGTCGTTCTAGGTCTTCCCCAGTCGCGAGTCATAGGCTGGAATGTTCCGTGCTCCCTAAGAGGCCGATCAATTGCTTCGAACGTCTTCCTGTCGGGATACCTTCGTTCTGGAAATCTGTCTCGATACAAACGTACGGCGCCACGGCTATTGCCACGTGCTAATCCATACAGCAAATGGGCATCTGTCAACTTCGCATTTGTAACCATTGCACCGACTTCAAAACCACGTTCGTGATGAACACTAACCTGTCGATGCTACGTACTGATGTGCTTGATGCTAGCACTGAAGAGCAATAAGTCGCATGTCAACACAAGTACGGAAGTCAACATTACCTTCCTTCAATTGGGCCAACTGGCGGTGAATCGAGGAAGTACAGTACATACTGACGAAACTAAAATGAGCTCTAACATGGAAATTAATCGTTTCCGGACACATGTCCACATAACATCTTTTCTTTATTTGTGTGTGAGGAATGTTTCCTGAAAGTTTGGCCGTACCTTTTTGTAACACCCTGTACAATTTCAATGCAAGCAAAAACAATACAGTTCATAAGTCACTGCTGTAGCGTTTGTTATCGCAGCTCGTCTTCCACTCTGCCGTGGCTAGGCGGCGCGGCGCTTACATTCTCTCCGTACAGAGGCCGCTGCTGTCTCGGTGTCGTCCCAGAGATGCGTTCGTCAGCGCTCTATTGGCTGACGTCCTCTCACGGCCAACTCTGCTCTTTTGTTCATGATAGTCGTGGCGGCACTTGTCGTTACACTGGAAAACCATCCACTGTTTCTATTTCGCTTCTTTTGTTTTCACAGTTCAGTACATTTTCTTCCCGTTTTCAAACTCCGTGTGTGTCCAGTTTTTGACTGGCTGTCCAGTGTGCTCTCTTACCACTAAATCTGAGGGGGATGTGACGGGGAATTTCCCGTGTGAGTAGCGACTTTGACTTACATATGATGTCATTGCTGGTAGCTGACAGGTGGACTCGGAAGCGAGAGTTTATCATCTGTTTACGACAGAACGCTAATTGGCTTTTTAAATCATAGCTGCGTAATTGAGGGAACGAAATGTCTTTCGAAATTGTTTTTTCTGCTTACGTATCGTAAAATAAGGATGGCGTGCCTTATCGCCTTTGTGCCACTCCAGTTAGTATCCTTAATACCAGTACAGTGCTGCCACATTTCCTTGGTTTCTGGTAGCGATCGCTTGAAGACGAGCTGCTGACATGTGATTCATTTTGCATTCAGATCATACTGTGCGCCATAGGTCAGGTGCCATAGTCGGCATTGCTTAATGATGTATTTCATTTCGGTTATACGTAATTTATAACAGTGAGCATCACTTATACGTGACCTCTCACGCTGTTAATCTAACACGAGTCGATTAAGCGTCCCACACACGACAGATACATCACCGGCAATGTTGTGAGCAATACAGCCTGCAATCGGCCACACAACACACATTACCCAGCAATTTCAACGAGCATTTCGAACGCCACTATGTCAGGAAATCCTCTTATCTAAATTTATCTGCCATGATTAGCAAAACTCAGTACGTCGATTATTTCTGGAAAACAAAGCGCTGAAATCTGTTAAAACTGTTTTGGAATGTTTCAGGTTGTAAAACCGTAAAATATCAACTACGATGAGGTCCAAATTTCAACAGTCTCCTCTTCATCTTTTCTTTCCGTACCTTCATAGTCTCCGGATCTGGAAACATGCAACTCCTTTTTGTGGGGCTATATTAAAGACAAGGTGTACAGCAATAACTCCAAAACCACAGCCATTCAGCAGGTCATCGACAGCATCGATGTTCTGACACTTCAGCGGGTCATGCAGAATTTTCGCTATTCGTCTGCGCCACACCATCGCCAATCATGGCAGGCATATCGAACATGTCATAGCATAAATCATTTTACATGTTCAATAAAGTTTGCGCACGCCGTAGTTTGCAACCAATTTACGTTTTTTTCATACAGTTCAATAATTGTCACCCCATACATCTACATTTATACTCTGTAAACCACGGTGAAGTGCATGGCAGAGGGTATGTCCAATTGTACCAGCTATTAGCGTTTCTTCCTGTTCCATTTACGTATAGAGTGCGGGAAGAATGATTGATTAAATGCGTCTGTGTCTGCAGTAATAACTCTAGTCTTATGTTCCCGATTCCTTTTTCAGCGAAGCGTAGGGGACTGTAGTTTATTCTTAGAGTAATCATTTAAAGCCGCTTTTTGAAGATTAAAATAGACATTCTCGGGATAGTTTACGTCTGTCTTCTAGATTCTTCCAGTTTAGTTCCTTCAGTATCTCTGTGACTCTCTCCCATGGTTAAACAAACCTGTGATCTTTCGTGCTGCCCTTCTTCCATATACGTTCCATATCCCCGCTTAGCCCTGTTTGGAACGAGTCCCACACGCATGGGCAATATTCGCAGGCTGGTCGCACGAGTGATATGTAAACAATCTCCTTCATAGACTAATTGCGCTTCCCTAGTATTCTGCCAATAAACTGAAGTCTACCATCTGCCTTACCCACGACTGAGTCTATGTGATCATTCCAGTTCGTGTCCCTACAAAGTGTTACACCCAGGTATTTGTATGAGTTGGCCGATTCCAACAGTGACTCACTGATATTAAAGTCATAGGATTCTACTTTTTGCTTTCTTTTGTGAGGTGCACAATTTCACATTTATGAACATTTAAAGCAGGTTGCCAATTTCTGCTCCACATTCAAATCTTATCAAGATCTGACTGAATATTCATGCAGCTTCTTTCAGATAATACTTTGTTATACAAAACTGCATCATTTGCAAAAAGCTCCGCATTACTATTAATATTGTATGCAAGGTCATTAATACACAACATGAGCAGCAAGGGTCCGAACACATTTCCCTAGGGTACACTCGAAGTTACGTCTACATCTGACGATATGTCTCCGCCTATTCTGAATAACACAGGCGCTGCACTGTCGTTGTCCGCTGATTCTGGACAAGCACCTTTCAAGTAAAATGTCTTCCCTGTACGGAACTATACATAATGGATATACGAGTACAGGTCGTAGACACATGGTTGGTGACATATGGAAGTTTGGGTCTGGCTGTGAGTCGCACACAGATAGACAAATGCTACAGCCGGCATAGTAGCTCAGCGTATTTGGTCAGAGAGCTGCCTGGTCTCTGTAACAAAAAAGTGTGTGGAAGGATCACCAAACGAACTTGACCAGATGTCATGTGACGTCCGCAACGACCAAACACAACGGAAAATTAAAAAAAAAAAAGTAAGGGGACCGGTCCGTCACAAATTTTCATGGTCATCATTCCATTATACAGCTGATAGTTACCCATATTCACAAATGTGAATACATTTTACGTATTTCATAACGTCTGTAGTTGCTGCAGTGCATGTCTGAAGGAACATTGCATCGTAAGTAAGAATAACACAGGAGCTGCAATATTGACTGAACTACTAGTTTCGGAACTGCTGAGTACTTGGCTGTTGTATGTAAAGGTAAAATGTGCATTGGGTTTGTAACGGATGAATTCAACTGATACGTAGATATTCTCGTTGCATAATTCCCCTCAGTAGACAATTTTTCTAGAGCTCTCACAACCTCTGGGAAATTTTGAGAAAATAGTCTGATGGATTTATATTTTTCAGACCATCTCGTCTCACACATTCTTGTTAAATTGGGAGCGTATTTCTGACGTGTACTCGATTCTCCAAAAACGTTTATAGTGTCTTTCACAGTGGCAACAGTATTCCTAATTTCCGGCACTGCGTTTGCATCGTTCACCACAAGGTTGAGTTTGTGGCTTGAGCAATGGACGTATGATGCTCGATAATATTTCCTTATTAAAATGGCTTGTACACCATCACTTGCACTAAATGTCTCGCCATCTATTGCTTGTCATAACCTGCACGTCAACTGCTATTAATCTACAGTTAGCGTCAGCTGTAACTAAAAAATTAATAGCTTAGGAGGAGAAAAGCATTTTACATTTAAATATGGTAGAAGAAACGATGTTGTTCGTTAGAAACTTCACATAGTCATAATCCCTTACTGCCTATTAGTGAATACGCTGTTCCTTGGCGACGTAACATGCCTGCGAATAGCAGAGCGGATTGCTTATCGCTAAATTTATTATTTATATAAACTTCCCTCTCGACAGTAACGTGCCGAAGACGAAACAATTACTCCCGGATCTGCGCGAACGAGTTCGAATATCTTCTAGGGGGAAGCAGCTGCCCCACCCCCCCCTGCCCATCGCTGGGTACGCCCATGATCACACCAGTCCCTCGCCTACATGTCGGATCTTACATACCTGCATCGTAGTTGCGCTACGTTGCATATGTTCTGCAGTAACGCCTTCAAACGAAACCTTTTTGATCGGACTTTGTATAAACACAGTTTCCGTAGAGGTGGGATATTTCTCGTTCTCGTTGATGTTGGCTAACTACAACACAGCACATACTCTGTACATTGTAAACAAGAAATTAATGTGAGCCCTTAGTAATACGTTCACTGCGTTATCATTTAAACTTATTGAGATCCCACTTGGTAAACAAATGTCAATTGTGAATGATGTGGACTGCTGACTGTTCTCTTTTGTCTTTGACACATTTCCTAATTACTGATAAAAACCCCTTGCCGTGAGACTACTTTTAAAAACCATATACCCAATAGGAATAAATGACGAATGTTCCAGATCCACACGAATCACGTGTAAATATTGATTTTTATGCGAATAAACAAACAGAAGTTTATTTCTTTTATACGCAGATCTGTAACGCAGAAAGGAAAGGTAATATTCACTATTCTTTTGCCAGAATGTTTGGCTCTCTGTATGACAAACTGTCTGCGAAAAACTTCAGGCTACAGCGCTGAGTGCCGCAAGTTCGAATGTCAAATCTTTGACCTTTAAAAATAGTGTCATATCACTGGCTGGAAAAATTTGCGGGGATTATTTCTGTAAAGATACAGGTGACAGAGAGCTAGGGCAATCGACGTTGCTATTTACAAAACAATACATTACTTGAGTTAATAAATTTTGTTTTTGGTTTATGTGAGAATTCTGTACGACTGATGCGCAACTTTCAGTCGCGTCCGCTACGAGATTGTTTATCCCGCCACGTATTATTTACTCTCGGAGCATTTTCCCGCGACAAATAATTGTTCTTTGAACGGCGTATGTATACGAGCAGCTGTGCTTCGCGACACTTGTGTTGTTTGCTCTGTCTTCGACAGTTACATACGAGGCGAATCTGAAGCTTCCAAGTATTCTATACAAGAGTTCTACAAGAGAAGCTTTTATTTTGGGTTTCCAGCGACCAGCAGAATGTTTTTCGGCGAAAAGGTAAGAGATACTCAACTTTCATTATCACTAGCGATGTGCTCATAGGTAGTTGGGAAAATGTGTGATGTTTGCGTTCTTTGAGGATGCTCGCAGTTTCTGCAGCTTATGCGACATTCATATCCTTCACAATTACCCATAGGTGAAATACCTACGGTACTGAAATGCTATTTCTTTCGGTTTTCAGTGGCTTGGAATGGATGACAAACTACCTGTGGATGTTTTTAATGTTCTCGTCAGTTTTTCGTAGCTAATTTAGTGTCTGACAAGCTAATGGTCGTAACTTGCAAACATTCTGTTAATGCTGCTAACTGCCTTGTACGTTTAGTACCGCTGAACTGGTGCAATAGTTCCATGAAGCGTTTTCTCTAGAATGCGTTTAGTCAGTCCTGGCACTATGTGCAATAAATGCAAATTATTCGTTAGCAGGTTGCGTAAGAGTTTCATGTGTTTATTTTTGACAGCGTATACGAGCGCGCAAGCTCGCACGTGCGAACACGTACACACGCTCGCATGTGTGTGTGTGTGTGTGTGTGTGTGTTTGTATTTCTCAATATTAATTTTGCTCCCTCACCCCCGACCCCTTTTCAGGATGTAAGATTAGTTTCGACTCCAATTAAAAAAAGAATCGGATTCCTCTGTTGCAAGTTTGAACTCACAAATATAACTCAGGTTTTCATCAGTTACGTAGTTT
This sequence comes from Schistocerca piceifrons, assembly GCF_021461385.2. Lineage (NCBI taxonomy): Eukaryota > Metazoa > Arthropoda > Insecta > Orthoptera > Acrididae > Schistocerca > Schistocerca piceifrons. The sequence goes on along the minus strand of NW_025727586.1, from coordinate 195,602 downwards.
CACGCCATAATATAATAAATAGTAGTTGCCTTATGTTTGGCGATCCTTTCTGAGACTCTATATGTTAATGCGTGGTTGCAATTGTGTGGTTGTAGATTATATCGTGAAAATTATTGGCCTACAAATTCTGCCTGCTCTGATTAGTCATTTTGATTTAGTGACCGCTTTTTCTCAGCAGTTTTTCACTGAACCATACAACCATCCCCAACAGGCATTCAGATACTCCCGATCTCTGCTGAAAGCCCAATGGAATCTTTCAATACATATACAGCAGAGTTGATATCTCGGTAATAAGTGCATATCGCGCCTCTAGCTCACAGTTACAACACAATGCAAACCGTCCCTCTGCAATATTTGTTGATCACAATCGTGATCTCTCGTGTGACCTGGTGAACCTAGAACAACTTCATCTTAATAATTCTAAACTGCAGGTTATCAGAAAGCTTAGGTGCTCCCGTATTTACAGCAAACGTGGCAGGGTACGTGAAAAACCGGCAAGAAAATCGAAATCGCGGAAAAGTATGAGACGGCGTAAGAAGCAGCGGTCTTTCAGGTACGAATACGTAATCTTGGAAGTATAGTCGAAGAACATTCGCCGTTATCTAACTTCCTGCAATTGTAAAATCTAATTTACTTTTCAAGGAATAATTGTTTGAAACAGGGTTGCGGCAACTGTCCCAGATGCTCAGTGGGCCCCAACCACTTTTGAGGAGACGGGTGTGCGACGCCTCGGTGCGTGAACTTCGCCGCCTTAGGTGAGTGAACTTCGTTTGAAACTCGAACATTTGTGTCATGTAGGTCAATGTGAAATACCCACACTATTGTGTCTTTGTGCTACAACAGTCACCGTGGGGCGAAGCGTCTCTACACCATATATGTGTATGCATTCCAAATCACAAAATTCCTGTCTTCATACGTAAACATCATATACTCGTTTTCTGCTCAACTAAGACAACCCAGAAGACTGAGTACCAGAATCTACGCAGATTTTGAGCAGTCTGTCAGAATCATTTAATATGAGTAACGCCAGGATCACTAAACACGATCGTCGTCGTACTGAGAAAGGGAAAATTTGTGACAGGAACTAATTAACCTTAAACGGCAACATTTCAGAACGGAAGTGAGACGTATTTATCAATTTAATCCACTAATACACTACTGGCCATTAAAATTGCTACACCACGAAGATGACGTGTTACAGACACGAAATTTAAACGACAGGAAGAAGATGCAGTGATATGAAAATGATTAGCTTTACAGAGCATTCACACAAGGTTGGCGCCGGTGGCGACACATGCAACGTGCTGCCATGAGGAAAGTTTCCAACCGATTTCACATACACAAACAGCAGTTGACCGGCGTTGCCTGGTGAAACGTTGTTGTGATGCTTCGTGTAAAAAGGAGAAATGCGTACCATCACGTTTCCGACTTTGATAAAGGTCGAATTGTAGCCTATCGCGACTGCGGTTTATCGTATCGTGACATTGCTGCTCGCGTTGGTAGAGATCCAATGACTGTTAGCAGAATATGAAATCGGTGGGTTCAGGAGGGTAATACGGAACGCCGTGCTGGATCCCAGCGGTCTCGTATCACTAGCAGTCGAGATGACGGGCATCTTATCCGCACGGCTGCAACGGATCGTGCAGCAACGTCTCGATGCTGAGTCAACAAATGGGGACGTTTGCAAGAAAACAACCATCTGCCCGAACAGTTCGACGACGTTTGCAGCAGCACGGACTATAAGCTCGGAGACCGTGGCTGCGGTTACCCTTGACGCTGCATCACAGACAGGAGCGACTGCGATGGTGTATTCGACGACGAACCTGGGTGCACGAATGGCAAAACGTCATTTTTTCGGATGAATCCAGGTTCTGTTTACAGCATCATGATGGTCGCATTCGTGCTTGGCGACATTGCGGTGAACGCACATTGGAAGCGTGTATTCGTCATCGCCATTCTGGCGTATCACCCGGCGTGATGGTATGGGGTGCCATTGGTTACACGTCCCGGTCACCTCTTGTTCGCATTGACGGCACTTTCAATAGTGGACGTTACATTTCAGATGTGTTACGACCTGTGGCTCTACCCTTCATTCGAGCCCTGCGAAACGCTACATTTCAGCAGGATAATGCACGACCGCATGTTGCAGGTCCTGTACGGGCCTTTCTGGATACAGAAAATGTTCGACTGCTGCCCTGGCCAGCACATTCTCCAGATCTCTCACCAAGTGAAAACGTCTGGTCAATGGTGGCCGAGCAGCTGGCTCGTCACCACTACTCTTGATGAACTGTTGTATCGTGTTGAAGCTGCACGGGCAGCTGTACCTGTACACGCCATCCAAGCTCTGTTTGACTCAGTGCCCAGGCGTATCGAGGCCGTTATTACGGCCAGAGGTGGTTGTTCTGGGTACTGATTTCTCAGAATCTATGCACCCAAATTGCGTGAAAATGTAATCACTTGTCAGTTGTAATATAATATATTTGTCCAATGAATACCCGTTTATCATTTGCATTTCTTCTTGGTGTAGCAATTTTAATGGCCAGTAGTGTATAAATCAGTAATAATATTGCAACAGAATTTTTGTGGTGGTCATACCTACATCAGCCAAAGTCATAAACTATCATTTTCTGTTCAGTACAGCTACTCCTCTTTACTCAAGTCTGCGTAATCAATCAGTACATGACCGAAATTACAGAATTTCTGTATCACAAACTTCAAATCGCTAAACACACTGACGGAAAAAAAAGTCGCAACCAAGAGGGAGTCGTGTGACATAAACGATTGTTGGTAGGCGAGTTTCTGTATCTGAAAAATGACACGTATTCTAATTTCTTGCCAGTCGCCTAAGAGTGGCGATAATAACGCCACAGTGAGACAGAAAATTAGCTTTCCTTTAAATACGAGCTGTAACGGTCGTGAGCGTTTGTAACGTTTGAGACTGGACGCGATGAGTTGATGTTAGTCAAGACTGCCTTTTGAGTGGGGCAGGACGTCAAACGGGCCGACTTGGAGCAGGAGAGGCATCACAGGACATTTTAATTTCCAGTGTCTATACTTTTACAAATAAATTCATAAAACTTTGTCAGCATCACCAGGAAGGATTCAGGATTTACACTCATTGCAGTGGAAGTTCAAAAACATAACAAATTTTTTTTTATGTGTGAAATTTCATCATTTCTTACACTTACTAATGGATGCATTTGTTGCTATAGGTACACTTTTCTTCATAAGTTAGAGACATTCCTCGATGAACTTTCCACAACATACTTACCATACTTACAGGTGTATAAAACTCTAGAATTTATTTAATTTATGAAAAAACGAATTATCTGTTGTATTTTATACTTCATGTTTCGAAAGAACACAAATTTTGTAGTTAATTAACTCAGTTTTTACCACAGTTTTTAATAGATTTGGAAAATTCTAGAGTTTCATACACCTTTACGTATGTTTTGTATGCTGTGCAAAATTCATCGAACCATCTCTCTTACTTCTGAAGAAAAGTGTACCTATAGCATCAAATGCTGCCATTGGTAAGTGAAAAAGATGATGAAATTTCACATGTAAAAAAAATTACTTCGTTATGTTTTCGAACTTCCACTGCTACGAGTGTGAATCCTGAATCCTTCCTGGTCATGCTGACAAAATTTTATGGATTTATTGGTAAAAGTATAGACAGTGGAAATTAAAATGTCCTCTGGTGCCTCTCCTGCTCCAAGTCGGCCCGTTTGGCGTACTACCACCCTTAAGGCAACAAAGATGCCATTATCAACACCTCACTGAATTTGAACGAGGTCGTGTAATTGGGCTTTGAGAAGCTGGATGTTCCTTCTACGATACTGCAGAAATACTTGGCAGGAATGTAGGCACTGTACATGACTGCTAATTGCGTTGGTGACGAGAATGTAAGCCGGCCGTTGTGGCCGAGCTGTTCTAGGCGCTTCAGTCTGGAACCGCGCGACAGCTACGGTCGCGGGTTCGAATCCTGCCTCGGGCATGCATGTGTGTGATGTCCTTAGGTTAGTTAGGTTTAAGTAGTTCTAAGTTCTAGGGAGTGATGTGATGACCTCAGATGTTAAGACCCATAGGGCTCAGAGCCATTTCAACCATTTTTTTTTCTTTTCTTTTTAACGGGAATATAAGGTGCCAAGAAGACCGTGCTCCAGTCGACCACGTGGCACTACCGAGAACGAAGACCATCGTGTTCAGTGTATGGTTTTGTTGTGTCATACTGCATCTGCAGTAGCAATCTGAGCAGTAGTTGGCACCACAGTCACGCAACGAACTGTAATAAATAGGTCACTTTCAGGACAGGTCCAAGCCAGACGCGCTGTATAGTTTATTCCACTGACCCCAAAACACAGCCATTTTCAACTTCAGTGGTGTCAACCGAGAGCTCATTGGAGGCCAGAGTGGAGGTATGTTGTGTTTACCAAAGAAAGCCGGTTCTGCCTCGGTGCAAGAGACGGCCGTGTGTTGGACAGAAGCGAGCCAGTTGAGGCCTGCAACCAAGCCATTTACGTGCTACACAGTCTGGTGATTCGACCTGTTGTAGTGCCATTCTTGAACAGCATTGCAGGAGACGTTTTCCAACAGGATAACGCTCGCCAACATACCATTGTTGTAAACCAAGGTGGTCGTCTACATGTTGCCTTGGCCTGCTCAATCACCAGACCAGTCTGTAATGACACCATCGGACAACAACTTCAGCGTTGCCTGCAAATAGCATTAACTGTCTCTGTACTGACCGACAAAGTGCAACAGGCATGGATAGAACTCTACCTCACAATCTGACATCCGGCACCTGCACAAAATACTGCATGTAAATGTGCATTTTTGCATGCAATATTCTGGCGCATACACTGGTTGTTAATGCACTAGCATTTCACATTTGCAATGGCTCATCTCGCACTTACATTACCCCAGCTTTGGTATACCGCTCACTGTCTGTCGATCTTCGTTCGCAGTTCACTAATACGATCTTCATTTATACTGATGGCTCTAATACCAATGACGGTGTCGGGTGTTCTTTCATTGTAGGGGCACACAGTTTCAAATACCGGCTCTGTGGCCATTGTTCGGTCTTCACAGTTGAGCTATTTGCCCTCTACCAGGCTGTTCCTTACAGCTGCCGCCGCCGACATTCTGCTTATGTCATCTGCTCTGATTCCCTCAGCGCCATCCAGAGCCTCAGTGATCCGTATCCGGTTCACCCCTTTCGTTCACCGGATCCGACGCTCTCTTCAGCAGCTGGTGGACGACGGTTCTCCGGTTACCTTTATGTGGGTTCCTGGCCGTGTCTGTATCCCTGGGAACGAAGCTGCAGATGCCGCGGCCAAGGCTGCAGTCCTCCAGCCTCGGACAGCTTCTTGTTGTGTCCCTTCATCAGATTGTAGCAGGTTCATTTGTCAGCGCATTTTATCGCTGTGGCGTGCCGATTGGTCTACACTTACTGAAAACGAGTTTCGGGCCTCGAAACCTCTCCCCACGGCTTGGACGACCTCTTCACACCCTTCTCGGCGGGAGGAGGTCGTTTTGGCCCGGTTACGGATCGGACACTGCCGGTTCAGCCACCGCCATCTGCTGACGGCTGCGCCGGCGCCGTTCTGCCCGTGTGGGCAAGTGCTGACGGTCCGCCACATTTTAACGTCCTGTCCGAAGTTTAATACACTGCGCGTTGATCTTGGCCTGCCACATACTCTGGATGACATTTTAGCGGATGACCCGGGAGCAGCTGCTGGCGTTCTTCGTTTTATCCACTTGACAAACCTGTCTAAGGACATTTGATTATGCTGTTTTCTTTTAACCCCCTGCCTGTTAATGTGCCTTTTTTAGTGTTGTCCTTTTTAGCTGCTGTTTTAACATTGTGCCTCGCAGTGCATTCATAACTTAGTCTGGGCGCTAATCACCACTGCAGTTGTGCGCCCTAAAACCACAAAAAAACTTACATTACCATGTGAGCTTGCAAATCACTTACAGATGTTATAAAGACAAATGTATTCGCGAAATTTCATTACTCTACATTAATTATTTTTTGGTGTTGCATTTTTTCCCATCAGTGTGCTTTCAATAGCCTGATGTACCTAAGCACTACATTGCAACACTGTTCGACACAAATTTCGAATTACATATCATCTTTATAGGAACAATAGTTCAGGGACACAAATATGATTAGGCCAGTATAGAACAAATGTAATATAAGGAGCCTGGCACATCAGCGTCACAAGTCTTTTAATGAATGTCATCGGTCGTTTTATGCTGCTGATAACGCTTCCCGAAAGTCGGAAAAACCACCATAACACATCACTGTACAGATATCTGCACCTATTAAAAAATACTGATAGCAAGGAGTTGTGCTTTGTCAGACTCCTTTATCCAGCATAACGATGTGCTCAGGGTTCCATCCTGAGCGTCGTCCTCTTTGCTAACACCGTTAAGGGGGGTTGGACGTCAAACGGCCCGACTTGGAGCAGGAGAGGCACCACAGGACATTTCAATTTCCACTGTCTATACTTCTACAAATAAATTTATAAAACTTTGTCAGCATGACCAAGACGGATTCAGGATTCACACTCTTAGCAGTGGATGTTCGAAAACATAACGAAATAATCTTTTTACTTGCGAAATTTCATCATTTTTTTCACTTACTAATGGCAGCATTTGTTGCTATAGGTACACTTTTCTTCATAAGTTAGAGAGATTCTTCGATGAATTTTGCACAGCATGCAAACCATACTTAAAGGTGTATGAAACTCTAGAATTTTCCAAATCTATTAAAAACTATGTTAAAAATTGAGGTAATTAACTATAATATTTGTGTTTTTTCTAAACATGATGTTTAAAATATAACAGCTCATTCGTTTTTCCATAAATTTAATAAATGCTAGAGTTTCATACACCTGTAAGTATGGTATGTATGCTGTGGAAAATTCATCGAAGAATCTCTCTAACTTATGAAGAAAAGTGTACCTATAGCAACAAATGCAGCCATTAGTAAGTGTAAAAAATGATGAAATTTCACACGTAAAAAAAATTGTTATGTTTTAGAACTTCCACTTCAATGAGTGTGAATCCTGAATCCTTCCTGGTGATGCTGACAAAGTCTTATGAATTTATCTGTAAACGTATAGACACTGGAAATTAAAATGTTCTGTGATGTCTCTCCTGCTCCAAGTCGGCCCGTTTGACGTCCTACCCCCCTTAATTCTATAATGGCATCTCCGGCTTCCTTTTCGTTGAAAATTTTGCCATTTATTGGATTTCTCCACGGACCTGTCTCATTGAGCGGTGTCTTCAGCGCTGTCTCGATCGTCTTTGCTCATGGAGCATCGACAATTGCTTTCGTTTTTCCACCGACAAAACAGTTTGTATGAATTTCTGGGGCGCAGTTGGTTTCTTCCACTGTCTTTACATCTTGGCCCTGTTGATCTTCCGTTCGTTGAAACTACGAAATTAATGAGACTCATTCTCGATAGGACACTTTCTTGGTCCTCCCACATGTCTTACCTGGCAGCCGGCTGTATGCAGTCGCTCAACGTCCTTCGTGTCCTCAGTGGTATTTCCTGGGGAGCAGATTGAACCACCCTCCCCCCTTTGGACTGGTCCCTTATCCGATCGAAACTAGAGTATGGGTGTTTTGTTTATGCATCTGCAGGTCCGTCCTTCTTATGTCCTCTCAATACTGCCCACAATCGTGGAGTGCGTTTAGCCATGGTCACCTTTTACACATCTACATCTGCATCTACATTTATACTCCGCAAACCACCCAACGGTGTGGCGGTGGGCGCTTTACGTGCCACTGTCATTACCTCCCTTTCCCGTTCCAGTCGCGTATGGTTCGCGGGAAGAACGACTGCCGGAAAGCCTCCGTGCGCGCTCCAATCTCTCTGATTTCACATTCGTGATCTCCTCGGGAGGTATAAGTAGGGGGAAGCAATATATTCGATACCTAATCCAGAAACACACCCTCTCGAAAACTGGACAGCAAGCTACACCGCAATGCAGAGCGCCTCTCTTGCAGAGTCTGCCACTTGAGTTTGTTAAACATCTCCGTAACGCCATCACGCTTACCAAATAACCTTGTGACGAAACGCGCCGCTCTTATATGGATCTTCTCTACCTCCTCTGTCAACCCGATCTGGTACGGATCCCACACTGATGAGCAATACTCAAGTATAGGTCGAACGAGTGTTTTGTAAGCCACCTCCTTTGTTGATGGACTACATTTCCTAAGGACTCTCCCAATGAATCTCAACTTGGTACCCGCCTTACCAACAATTAATTTTATATGATCATTCCACTTCAAATCGTTCCACACGCATACTCCTAGATATTTTACAGAAGTAACTGCTACCAGTTTGTTCCGCTACCGTATAATCATACAATAAAGGATCCTTCTTTCTATGTATTCGCAATACATTACATTTGTCGATGTTAAGGGTCAGTTGCCATTCCCTGCACCAAGTGCCTATCCGCTGCAGATCTTCTTGCATTTCGCTACAATTTTCTAATGCTGCAACTTCTCTGTATACTACAGCATCATCCGCGAAAAGCTGCATGGAACTTCCGACACTATCTACTAGGTCATTTATATACATTGTGAAAAGCAATGGACCCATAACACTCCGCTGTGGCACGCCAGAGGTTACTTTAACGTCTGTAGACGTCTCTCCATTGAGAACAACATGCTGTGTTTTGTTTGCTAAAAACTCTTCAATCCAGCCACACAGCTAGTCTGATATTCCGTAGGCTCTTACTTTGTTTATCAAGCGACAGTGCGGAATTGTATCGAACGCCTTCCGGAAGTCAAAGAAAATAGCATCTACCTGGGAGCCTATATCTAATATTTTCTGGGTCTCATGAACAAACAAAGCGAGTTGGGTCTCATACGATCGCTGTTTCCGGAATCCATGTTGATTCCTACAGAGTAGATTCTGGGTTTCCAGGAACGACATGATACGCGAGCAAAAAACATGTTCTAAAATTCTACAACAGATCGACGTCAGAGATATACGTCTATAGTTTTGCGCATCTGCTCGACGACCCTTCTTGCCTACCACCGTAACTTTCTCCTCAGCAGATACCTGTGAAATTTGTCCGCCATGCGTGGCTGCCCATCCTATGCCTACTTCTTCGATGACTTCTTTGATCACCAGAATGGGGCAAGTTAAATTTTTGACGAAATAATTAACAGCCAATCAAAATATTACGGAACACAGAATCAACAATTAGAGTGATACCATACAGGGCAATTCTCAAAGAATGCACAGCACACACCTACAGCAGCAACAGTAATATAGAAAGTAACACCAAAACAGAAATCATATAACGAACCACTCCATAATCCTACAGTGCATTCTCTTAGAATTTTCATGTGTGGTACGCTCAAATTGTCGACTTCACGTTCCTTTATTACGCCATTTTCATTAGGTGTGGGCCCTTAATCTCTTTAGGATTTACCTATATGGTACCGCTTCCTGTACTACTACAAAAAAGCGATAATGGAATCGACAATTAGAATTGAGCTATACAGCTCACTTCTGGTTATCGATCCCAAGATTTGTTATTTTTTCGTTACTTGTGCAGTATTTTCTCTTTTAGAAATTCTGTGTTGCTTACTACTTTTTTCCCGCTATGTCCTGCTTACGTTTCCCATGAGTTACTATTTCTTTCATTTTGCGGTGGTTGTGTTAGAGTTTGGTTTGTGCCCTTTCAAAACCCACACCCCCCTAAGATTCAATACTTGTTATTAAGAACTGCCGCTATTCCATAATACTACGAGTTTACTATGCTTGGTGCTGCAGTGAACTGTAAAGGTAGTCTCCGGTTCTTTCACTTACTGGCGTAAAATATGACAATAATTCAGGCACTGAGAACCAGAAGTGCCCAAAGCACATTTGCAAAGTTTAGGGAAAAACAGATATTTGTGAAAATCAAATTTGTCAGGAAACCACCAGTCTCATAGCTGTGATTTTTTTTTAACATCCCATATTTCCAATTAATATAGTTAAATATTTATCATTCTTATTATTACACACCTCACAGGCCTTTATCTGACGACGCGAAGCATGTATGACTATTTGTTCCTCCTGTTCTTCCAGTACTTTTTCATTCGTTGGCTAAAGACCCTCTTCCTTTCTTCGGTCCACTTTGATCTTTCGGTTTTAGGTGCTGTCTTCTCTGACATTACTTCCCAATTGTGTATTTTGTGTCTACAGACGCTTTTGTCTGTGATGTCCGCTGAATTAAACCGTGCTTCTTCCAGATCAATTTTGACGTGTGTCATCCAAGGTGTAGTGGTTTTGAGCCTCTGTTTGTATCTTGAGTATTCTGTTGGTGCGTCTGGTCTGTGGGAGTCTGCTTACGTGGACGTGGAATTTTAGTCGCCTTTTCTGAAGTCCGCTGCGAGGTTGAAAGCCACTTCCTTTCGGCTGCTAATGAAGTAGTTAGGCAGCATCAACGGTAATTATAGGACGCTTCCTTACACCTCGCTGTTGCAAATGGACGTTGTGCCATTATACAGTCACAAATTTGAATAAGGTGAGCAGCTTAACAAGAAAAGCCACAGCCTCGGGCTTAGCCTGTGGCTAAGCCATGTCTCCGCACTATCCTTTCTTTCAGGAGTGCTAGTTCTGCAAGGTTCGCAGGAGAGCTTCTGTAAAGTGTGGAAGGTAGGAGACGAGATACTGGCAGAAGTAAAGCTATGAGGACCGGGCGTGAGTCGTGCTTCGAAAGCTCAGATAGTAGAGCACCTGCCCGCGAAAGGCAAAGGTCCCGAGCTCGAGTCTCGGTCGGGCACACAGTTTTAATCTGCCAGGAAGTTTCAAACCTGTGATCTTTCGTGCTGCCCTTCACCGTATACGTTCAATATCCCCTCTTAGCCCTATTTGGAACGAGTCCCACACGCATGGGCATTTTTTGCAAACCAGTCGCACGTGTGATGTGTAAACAATCTCCTTTGTAGACTGATTGCACTTCCCTAGTATTCTGCCAATAAACCGAAGTCTACCATCTGCTTTACCCACGACTTAACCTATGTGATCATTCGAGTTCATGTCCCTACAAAGCCCAGGTATTTGTATGAGTTGGCCGATTCCAAGAGTGACTCAATGATAATAGAGTCATAGGTTACTACTTTTTGTTTTTGTTTTATGTGGTGCACAATTTTACATTTCTGAACATTTAAAGCAAGTTGCGAATCCCTGCACCACATTCAAATCTTATCAAGATCTGACTGAATACTCATGCAGCGTCTTTCAGAAAGTACTTTGTTATACAAAACTGCATCATCTGCAAAAAGCCCCGCATTACTATTAATATTGTATGCAAGGTCATTAATACACAACATGAGCAGCAAGGGTTCCAACACACTTCCCTAGGGTCCACCTGAAGTTACGTCTACATCCTACGATGACTCTCCGCTTATTCTGAATAACACAGGCACGTCACTGTCGTTGACCGCTGATTATGGGCAAGCACCTTTCAAGTAAAATGTCTTCCCTGTACGGAACTATACATAATGGATGTACGAGTACAGGTTGTAGACACATGGTTGCTGACATATGGAAGTTTGGGTCTGGCTGTGAGTCGTGCACAGATAGGCAAATGCTACAGCCGGCATAGTAGCTCAGCGTATTTGGTCAGAGAGCTGCCTGGCCTCTGTAACAAAAAATTGTGTGGAAGGATCACCAAACGAACTTGACCAGATGTCATGTGACGTCCGCAACGACCAAACACAACGATCAACTACGAACAACACGCAAAAAAAAAAAAAAACGAGGTGAGGCAACCGCTCGCGTTAAGCGGGAAATCTGGGTTCAAGTCCCGGTACGGCACAAGTTTTCATGGTCACCATTCCATTATACAGCTGATGGTTACCCTTATTCACAAACGCGAATACATTTTATGTATTTCATAACGGCTGTAGTCGCTGCATTGCATGTCCGAAGGAACATTGCATCGTAATTCAGAATAATACAGGAGCTGCAATACCGAATGAACCACTAGTTTCGGAACTGCTGAGTACTTGGCTACTGTATGTAAAGGTAAAATGAGTATTGGTTTTGTAACGGATGAATTCAACTGATACGTAGATATTCTCGTTGCATAATTTCTGTCTGTAGACAATTTCTCTAGAGCTCACGCAGCATCTGGGAAATGTTGAGAAAATAGTCTGACGGTTTTATAATTTTCAGACCATCTCGTCTCACACATTCGTGATAAAGTGGAAGCATATTTTCCGCGTGTAGTCGATTTTCTAAAAAGAGTTTGTAGCGGTGTTTACAATGACAACAGTGTCTGTAATTTCTGGCACTGCGTTTGCATCTTTTCCCACAAGGTTGAGTTTGTGGCTTGAGCAAAGAAATTGTGAGGATCGATAATATTTCTTTCTGAAAATGGCCTGTATACTGCTCTCTCTGCCTGCCATTGTAGAACAGCCATCGGAGACAAATGCTACACATGCGATGGGTAGTTACCGGTCCACAGTGAAGGAGACGCCCCGTTCCTTGAAATGAGTCTGGCGTCGCAGATCCACCCGTATCCTGTGTCGAATCGCGACCCGCATGGAACTTGTACCATTTCACAACAGAAGTTTTCAATAGACGTGCTTCCCCGTAGACATTTTTCATTCTCCGAAGGACGTCTACCGTTGTTTGTCCTTCGGTAGCGAAGAAAAGAATAACTGCACATTGTTCCTGTTTGGACGCATTTGGTGATAACGTCGTCATAGTTCACGTTTCGGCATTTACTACACGCATGTCGGAAAGACACGAGTATCACACCAGCCCTCGTCTACTTATATACCCGCATCGGCCTTCCGCTACGTTGTATATGCGCTGCAGTAACGCCTTCAAGCGTAAACTTTTTGATCGGACCTTGTATAAACACAATTTTCCGTAGAGGTGGGATATTTCTCGTTCTCGTTGATGTTGGCTAACTACAACACAGCACATACACTGTACATTGTAAACAAGAAATTAATGTGAGCCCTCAGTAAGACGTTCACTGCGTTATCATTTAAACTTATTGAGATCCCACATGGTAAACAAATGTCGATTGTGAATGATGTGGACTGCTGAGTGTTCTCTTTTGTCTTTGACACATTTCCTAATTACTGATAAAAACCCCTTGTCGTGAGACTACTTTTAAAAACCATATACCCAATAGGAATAAATCATGAATGTTCCAGATCCACACAAATCACTTGTAAATATTCATTTTTATGCGAATAAACAAACAAATTTCTTTCTTTAATATGCAGATCTGTAACGGAGAAAGAAAAAGTAATATTCACGATTCTTTTGCCAGCTATCTGTATGACAAACTGTCTGCGAAAAAATTGAGGTTGCAGCGCTGAGTCCCACAAGTTCGAATGTCGAACCTTTGACCTTTGTAAATAGTGCCATATCATTGGGTGGAAAATTTTGGGGGATTATTTCTAGAAAGATACAGCTTGACAGAGTGCTAGGGCAATCGACGTTGCTATTTACAAAACAATCCATTACTTCATTTAATAAATTTTATTTTTAGTTTATGTCAAAATTCTGTACGACTGATGCGCAACTTTCAGTCGCGTCCGCTACTAGATTGTTTTTCCCGCCACGTATGGTTTACTCTCTGAGCGTTTTCCGCGACGAGTAATTGTTCTTTGAACGGCGTATGTATACGAGCAGCTGTGCCTTCCCGACACTTGTGTTGTTTGCTCTGTCTTCGACAGTTACATACGAGGCGAATTTGAAGCTTCCAGTATTCTATACAAGAGTTCTACAAGAGAATCTGTTATTCTGGGTTTCCAGCGTCCAGCAGGAAGTTTTCTCGGCGAAAAGGTAAGAGATACTCAACTTCTGTAACTGATTCGTGATGAGTAGCGATGTGCTCATAGGTAGTTGGGAAAATGTGTGATGTTTGCGTTCTTCGAGGATGTTAAGGTTCTTCTGTTTTTATTAGACAAGTCAGCACATATGAACTGCTCAGTTTCTCGTGTTTTGCAGTTTCTGCGACAGCCATCTCCTTCACAATCACCCATACTCAAAATCCCTACGGTAACTGAAATGGGGTCTAGTGCAGCAGGGGATACAACCCGTCGGCTTTGAACAATGACGTCATTCCTTAGTCATAGATCGTAATGTCTTCACTTCGAGGCATACATAATAAAGCAGTTCTGTGTTCTAATAAGCACTATCATTAAAATAATTGAATGTTAATCTAAAAGCGATCGCTTGATATTCGGTACATCATTAAACGTGTGATTTAATTGACTTAATTGTTCCCGCACCCATTAGAATATACACATTCTTCAGTAGCTGATAAGTGTTTTTTTGGCTTTTTTAAAAAAACATCTCACTAGATAGAATAAACTGATCCTAAGATACAGATGCTTCAGTAGCTGATAAGTGTTTTTTGGCTTTTTTAAAAAAAAATCTCACGAGATAGAATAAACTGATCCTACTTTATTAAGCAATCAATAAAAAAACTAAACTAAAACATATCAGCTTCTGCTGTTATAAAAAAACTAAACTAAAACATAACAGCTTTTGCTGTTATGTTTTACTTTAGTTTTTTATTGATTGCTTAATAAAGTAGGATCGGTTCATTCTATCTTGTGAATTTTTTTTTTTTTAAAAAGCCAAAAAACACTTATCAGCTACTGAAGGGAGCTACAACACTAAGAAGAATCGCCTCTCGGCTTTTGACAAGATCAATGTTTATCTCTCTCGCATTCCTTTGTTTCTCAACATTCTCCTCAGTTCTTTCATCTTTGTAATACATGGTCTCTGGCGACTTGTGACGTCATTGTTCAAAGCCGACGGGTTGTATCCCCTGCTGCACCAGACCCCTGAAATGGTTTTTCTTTGGATTGCCAGTGGCTTGGAATAGACAACAAGCTGGCAGCGTGCGTCTTTAATGTCGCCGCGCCATAGTATATTTCTGGTTGGTTTTACGTTCACAATCTATTGCTTCACTAGATAATGATCGTAACTTGTAAACATTCTGTTGATGGCAGTGACTGCCTTCTTCGTTTCCTACCATACAACTGGTGCAATAGTTTCTGGAATGCGTTTAGTCAGTCCTGACACTATGTGCAATAAATGTAAATTATTTGTTAGCAGGTTGCGTAAAAGTTTCATGTGTTCATTTTTGACAGTGTATACTGCGTGTGTGTGTGTTTTTCTCGG
The DNA here is from genome assembly GCF_021461385.2 of Schistocerca piceifrons. Taxonomy (NCBI): domain Eukaryota; kingdom Metazoa; phylum Arthropoda; class Insecta; order Orthoptera; family Acrididae; genus Schistocerca; species Schistocerca piceifrons. The sequence continues at coordinate 180,426 of NW_025727586.1, read as the reverse complement.
GATCGAAATATATTATTTTGCGCCCCCCTCTCCCATCGCCCACTCTTCACGGTCTAAGATTATCTTCGACTCCAACGGTGTTTAAATAAAAAATTCGGATTCCTCTGTTACAACTTTAAAGCCACAAATATGATGCAGGTTTCTAACAGTTCATCTACATCAACATCTATATCATACTCCGCAACCCACCTAATGGTGTGTGCCGGAGGCTACTTTCGGCAGCACCATCTAATCCCTCCAATCCAGTTCCACTCGCGAATAGTGCGTGGGAAGAATGATTGTCGGTAAGCCTCTGTATTGACTCTAATTTCTCGAATTCCCTCGTGGTCAATAGGCGAGATGTATGTGGGGGGAAGTAATGAGTTGTCAGAAATCTCCTGAATAGTGCTGTCCCTAAATTTCAATGTGAGATTGTTTAGTATCTCCGTAACGCTCTCTCGCCAGCTAAACGATGCCGTGACGAAACGCGCCGCTCTTCGTTGGGCCTTCTCTACCTCCTCTGTCAGTCCTACCTGACATGGATCCCAGATAGATGAACAATACTCAAGAATCGGATGAACAAGCGCCTTATAAACCACTTCTTTCGCGGATGAGTTGCATTTCCTTAATATTCTTCCGATGAATCTGAGTCTGGTGTCTGCTTTCCCCACTATCTGTTTTATATGGTCATTCTACTTAAGATCGCTCTGGATAGTTACACCTAGATATTTTATGGCAGACGCTGTCTCCAGCTGTTTGTCATCAGTAGTGTAGCTGTACAGTAGTGGATTTCTTTTCCTATGTATGAGCAATATGTTACATTTATTTACGTTCAGGGTCAAGTCAATTGTCAGGGAGTGCGTCATTCATCAGTTCTCTGCAGGTCATTCTGCAAAATCTTATTATCATCTGGCGTTGCAACTTTTTGGTATAGACAACGGCATTATCTGCGAATAGGATGATTTCCAACAATGATTGCCTATCCGAGGCGCTGGGTCCAAACGATACATATCGAACACGCGATCGTAAATCGATCATGCGACTCCTGTGGCGGGCGTTGTGATCAATTAATTGTGTTCGCCATCTTTACCTGTTTCCCGTTGTTCGAGTGGGTGAGAGCCCGACGCCACCTTGGTTCCAGGCTCAGGTTCGCGTTCACCTTGAACTCAGCTCACTCCCAAAGGAGAGGACCGCGGATTCAATATACCGCTCGGGGTTTATCGAACTTCGTTCGAAGCCCGCTAATAACATCTTTATTTACACAGGTGGTTCCAAGACTACTGCTGGCGTCGGATGTGCCTTTGTCGTTGGAGACGATACCTTTCAATACCGGCTCCTTGACCAGTGTTCAAGCTTTACAGCTGAGGTTTATGCTCTCTGTCAGGCTGCTCAGTATATCCGCCACCATCGTCATTCTCCCTCTGCCATCTGCTCTGATTCTTTGAGCGCCATTCAGAGTCTCCGTGACCCACATTCGGACCACCCTCAAGTGCAACGAATTCACTGGTCCCTTCAGTCGCTAGCAGATACCGGCGCTCGTGTCCTTTTTCTGTGGATTCCTGGCCACGTGGGTGTGCCTGGGAACGAAGCTGCTGATGCTGCGGCCAAGGCTGCTGTCCTCCTGCCTCGGACAGCTTCCTTTTGTGTCCCATCAACTGATGTTAGTGGGGTTCTTTATCGGTGCGTTTCATCATTGTGGCACGAGGCTTGGTCCTCTCTCCGTGAAAATGAGCTTAGGGCCATCAAACCGATCCCGCCGGTTCGGACGACCTCCTCACGCCCTTCCCAGCGAGAGGAGGTCATTTGGCCAGGTAGCGGATTGGACATTGCCGATTTAGCCACCGCTACCTGTTGTCCGGTGACCCCGCCCCACAGTGCCCCAGTGGTCATCCATTGACCGTGCGCCATGTTTTATTGTCCTGTCCACGTTTTATTCACTCTCGTGTTGTCCTCTGCATGCCGTCTGCCTTACAGGAACTTTCAGCTGATGACGCTCGAGCAGCTGCTCGTGTCCTTCTTTTTATTACAGTCACGGACTTGTCCAAAAAAGATCTAACTCTTTTATTTTGTTTCTCTGCGTCCTTGTAAGTACTTTCTGATGTTGCCCCCTTGCGTTTTTCTACGCTATTAGTGCACTAACGTTTGTGACTGGGCGCTAATGCCCTTAGTAGTTGAGCCCCCCCCCACCCACAAAAAAAAATTCCCATAGTTGCTCTGAATTACATACCTCCGCGAATTATTTGTGAGTTGCTAGTGAAACCCAGACGATTTATGTCGTTATTGAGTGGGATGTCTGGTGTTCTTGATGTTTCTTTGGCGGGTTCTCTCACATGGAAAAATCTAATTTCATGTTTATCCAGCATAGAAAATTGTTTCACTTTTTGTCGCAAATATGGAGTACTACCAGACGAGAGAAGAAGGGCCTGTGTTAGAGTGTGGTGGTGCGAAGTGTGTAAAACTTCGTAAGAGCAGTTTCAATGCTGAAATATTGTTACAATTTCAGTGCGGACAGTGCGGGAAACGAACGAGTATCAGGAAGAATACATATTTGCATTCTTCCAAATTATCCATCCAGACCACCGTAATGGGCTGTAACATGACCACAACACCGACGACGAGTAAGGTAAAACGTCTCCTTTGCAATTCCAAGTATTTTTATAAAGCTCTTCTTTTGTCATTGCTGTATTGACCATCGTAAAGATACTAATAACGCCCGCCACCAGAGTTGCATGATCGATTTACGATCGCACGTTCGATATGTATCGTATCGATCCAGCGACTTCGATAGACAATCGTTTTTGGAAATTACCGCGAATGGCCTTAAAGAGCATCCGACGCTTTCTACTAGATCACTTATATATATTGTGAACAGCAACGGTCCTGTCACACTTCCCTGTGGTACTTCGGATATTACCTTTACACCTGTCTATTTTGTTCTGTTAAGAGCGACATGTTATGTTGTTGTTGTATCTGCAAGAAAGTTTTAAATCCAGTCGAAGGTCTGCTCCGATACTCCGTAAACTCGTATTCTTTTCGTTAAACGGCAATGCGGGAAGGTGTCAAATGCCTTACTGAAATCATGGAACACGGTAGCAATCTGAGCGCTGTGGATCTCATGGAGGAACAGAACGAGCTGAGTTTCGCAGGATCTCAGTTTGCCAAATCCATGTCGATTTTTATAGACTTACGTAGTTTGTCATAATAAAATAAATAGTAGATGTCTTATGTTTAGTGATCATTTCTGAGATTTTAAATGTTAATGTGTGGTTGCACTTGAGTTTTTTGTGTCGAGTTGTAGATTACATAGTGAAAATTATTGGCCCACAAATTGTGCTTTACCTCCATCCAAACTGCCTACTCTGCCTGCTGTGTTTAGTCATTCCGATTTAGTAACCGTTTTTTCTCAGCAGTTGTTCACTGATCCGTACAACGATTCTGAACAGATAATCAAATACACGCGATCTGTGCTGAAAGTCCGACGGAATCTTTCAATACAGATACAGCAGAGTTGGTTCCTCGGCAATAAGTGCAGAGCGCGCCTCTAGCTCACAGTTACAACACAATGTCAACCGTCCCTCTGCAATATTTGCTGATCACAGCCGTAGCGAAACCTTCTTTCGCGTGACCTGATGATCATAGAACAGCATCTCTTCATGATTCTAAACCGCAGATTATCAGATACCTTAGGAGCTCCCGTATATACAGCAGACGCGGCAGGGCATTTGAAAAACCAGGCAAGAAAATCGAGATCGTAAAAAAGAATGAGGCAGCGTTTTTAAGCAGCAAACTTTCAGGTACGAATACGTCCTCTTGGAAGTAGAGTCAAAGAACATTCGCCGTTATGTAACTTTCTGCAATTGTAAAATCTAGTTTACAATACAAGAAATAATTGTTTGATACAGGGTTGCAGCAGATGTCCCAGATGATCAATGGGCTCCAACCACTTTTGAGGCTACGGGTGTGTGATCCCTTCGGTGAGTGAAATTCGTTTCATAATCGAACATCTGGACAGTGTAGGTCGTTATGAAATATCCCACTATTGCGTCTTTGTGCTACAACAGTCACCATGGGGCGAAACATCTCAACATATGTGTATGCATTCCAAGTCACAAAATTCCTGACTTCATACGTAAACATCATACATACACTTGTTTCCTCCTCGTCTAAGACAACCCAGAAGACAGTACCAGAATCAACGCAGATTTTGAGCAATCTGTCAGGATCACTAAACACGACCATCATTCTACTGAGAAAGAAAAAATTTGAGACAGGGACTAATTCACCTGAAAAGGCAGCATTTCAGGCGAAAGTGAGACGTGTTTATCAATTTAATCCGCTAATATAATTCAGTAATAATATTGCAATAAAATTTCTCTGGTGATCAAACTTACATTAGATAAGGTCGTAAACCGTCATTTTCTCTTCTGTGCAGCTACTCTGTTTTACTTAATGTCTGGGTAATCAGTGAATACATGATCTAAATTACTGAACTGCGATATCACAAACTTCAACTCGCTAAACACACTGACGGAAAAAAATCGCAACACCAAGAAGGAGTTGTGCGACATAAAAGATTCTTGGTAGGTGTGTTCCTGCACTTGTAAAATGATGTCTATTCCAGTTTCTTGGCAGGCGCATAAGAGATGCGATGGTACTGCCACTATCACTTCGCTTACATGCGACACGTCTTCCGAAAGACGAAAACCGAATTTCGGTAACCGTTTTTGGCTGTCGTGTCGAAATTTTATTGTCTGAAGCGAATTTGCTAGTGCAGTTAAATATGACTCTTGGAAAACAGCTGTTACTGTCTATGATTTAAAAAATGGTTCAAATCGCTCTGAGCACTATGGGACTTAACATATGAGGTCATCAGTGCCCTAGAACTTAGAAGTACTTAAACCTAACTAACCTAAGGACATCTCACACATCCACGCCCGAGGCACGATTCGCGCGGTTCCAGACTGAAGCGCCTAGAACCGCTTGGCCACCACGACCGGCGGTTTTGATTTAGTCAGCACAATTACTGCTTCTCTTCAGTTAGACGAGGCGTAAACAGCTCCAGGGCAATATTTCTACTTATCATTCACTGCATGAGAAGCCACTTCGTCCTTATTAACTGAAAATTTTCAGAAACAATACGAAACCTGACAGCCCAAGCACATTTCAAAACCAGTTGCGTTTACATGGCAGCGAAAGTCGACTGCGGAATTGGAAAACCGGCAATGACAAGCGGATTGGAAAATTCTACTGAAATGCAGGGGGATCTGCAACGAATTGACACATGGTGCAGGGAATGGCAATTGATTCTCAATGTAGACAAGTGTAACGTGCTGCGAATACATAGAAAGAAAGATCCTTTATCATTTAGCTACAATATATCAGGTCAGCAACTAGAAGTAGTTAATTCCATAAATTATCTGGGAGTAGACAGTAGGAGTGATTTAAAATGGAATGACCATATAAAGTTGATCGTCGGTAAAGCAGATGCCAGACTGCGATTCATTGGAAGAATCCTAAGGAAATGCAGTCCGAAAACACAAGAAGTAGGTTACAGTACACTTGTTCGCCCACTGTTTGAATACTGCTCACCGGTGTGGGATCCGTACCAGATAGGGTTGATAGAAGAGATAGAGAAGATCCAACGGAGAGCAGCGCGCTCCGTTACAGTATCATTTAGTAATCGCGAAAGTGTTACGGAGATGATAGATAAGCTCCAGTGGAAGACTCTGCAAGACAGACTCTCAGTAGCTCGTTTTCGAGAACATACCTTCACCGAGGAGTAAAGCAGTATATTGCTCCCTCCTAGGTATATCTCGCGAAGAGACCATGAGGATAAAATCAGAGAGATTAGAGCCCACACAGAGGCATACCGACAATCCTGTCCACGAACAGTACGATACTGGAATAGAAGGGAGAACCGATAGAGGTTCTCAAGGTTCCCTCCACCACATACCATCAGGTGGCTTGCGGAGTATGGATGTAGATGTAGATTTCCAGAATCGACTTTGAAGCGCATACATGACCACCCAAAATCGTTATTGGGAAGTCGATGTACGAAATTCGGGTTTGGGCGTCCCGTGTAAACGGGCTGCAGGAGAGTGCAAATCCGGTTCGCTTGAAATTGGTTGGTTGGTTGGTTTGGGGAAGGAGACCAGACAGCGAGGTCATCGGTCTCATCGGATTAGGGAAGGACGGGGAAGGAAGTCGGCCGTGCCCTTTGAAAGGAACCATCCCGGCATTTGCCTGGAGCGATTTAGGGAAATCACGGAAAACCTAAATCAGGATGGCCGGACGCGGGATTGAACCGTCGTCCTCCCGAATGCGAGTCCAGTGTCTAACCACTGTGCCACCTCGCTCGGTGTTCGCTTGAAATACGCGCTGCAACGGTCGGGAGCTTTAGTTAGCTTTGAGATGGGACGTGAAGAGTTGTTATTAGTCAAAAACGCCCTTAAGGTGACAAGGATGCCATCATCAACACCTTACTGAATTTGAACGCGGTCGTGGAATTGGACTACGAGAAGCTGGATGTTACTTCTACGATATTGCAGGAATACTCGGTAGGAATGTAGGCATTGTACTTGATTGCTGGCAGCGTTGGTCATGAGACTGTACGTTCGCAACAAGACCGGGCTCCAGATGGCCTTTCATTACCGAGAGCAGAGGCCATCATGAACAGCACTCGGCTCTAGCGAATCGTACTGCTTCTGTAGCGGCTATCTGAGCAGCAGTTGCCACCACAGTGACACAATGAACTGTTACAAATCTGTTACTCCAAGGACAGCTCCGAGCCAGGCGCCCTGTACCGTGTATTCCACTGACCCCAAAACACCCCCATTTTCGGTTTGGTGGTGTCAAGTGAAAGCTCATAGGAGGGCAGGGTGGAGGTCTGTTGTGTTTTCTGATGAAAGGCGATATTGCCTCGATGCCAGTGATGGCCGTGTGTTGGATAGAAGAGAGTCAGTTGAGGGCCTGCAACCAACCCGTCTACATGCTAGACACACTGGAGCTAAGATCTTGGGTCCGATTTCGTATGACAGCAGGAGCACTTTCGTGGTTATCTCACGCACTCAGACTACAAATGTGGATGCCAGTCTGATGATTCGAACTGTTCTACTGCCATTCTTGAACAGCATTGCAGATATTTTCCAACAGGATAACGCTCGCCAGCGTAGCGCTGTTGCAACCCAACATACTCGTCGACATGTTGCCTTGGCCTGTTCAATTACCAGATCTGTCTTTAATGACATCATCAGGCAACAACTTCAGCATTATTTGCAAATAGCGTTAACCGTCCCTGTACTGACCGACCAAGTGCAACAGCCATGGATATCATTCCCACAGACTGAGATCCGGCACCTGTGCAACACAATGCATCCACGTTTGCATGTTTGCATGCAACATTCTGGCTCTTATGCTTATTATTCATATACTAGCATTTCACATATGTAGTGGCTCACCTCACACTCTCAATAATTTAAGATCTTACAATGTTAATCACTTACGTATGTCACCTAGACGGATAAATTCGCGAAATTTCGTTGTTGTTGTTGTGGTCTTCAGTCCTGAGACTGGTTTGATGCAGCTCTCCATGCTACTCTATCCTGTGCAAGCTTCTGCATCTCCCAGTACTTCCTGCAACCTACATTCTTCCGAATCTGCTTAGTGTATTCATGTCTTGGTCTCCCTCTTCAATATTTACCCTCCACACTGCCCTCCAGTGCTAAATTTGTAATCCATAGATGCCTCAGAACATGTCCTACCAACCAGTCCATTCTTCTTGTCAAGTTGTGCCACAAACTCCTCTTCTCCCCAATTCTATTCAATACCTCCTCATTAGTTATGTGATCTACCCATCTAATCTTCAGCATTCTTCTGTAGCACTACATTTCGAGAGCTTCTATTCTCTTCTTGTTCGAACTATTCATCGTCCACATTTCACTTCCATACATGGCTACACTCCATACAAATACTTTCAGAAACGACTTCCTGACATTTGAATCTATACTCGACGTTAACAAATTTTTCTTCTTTAGAAACGCTTTCTTTGCCATTGCCAGTCTACATTTCATATCCTCTGAACTTCAATCATCATCAGTCAGTTTGCACCCCAAAAAGCAAAACTCATTTACTACTTTAAGTGTCTTATTTCCTAATGTAATTACCTCAGCATCACCCGACTTAATTCGACTACATTCCATTATCCTCGTTTAGCTTTTGTTGATGTTCATCTTATATCCTCCTTTCAAGACACTGTCCATTCCGTTCAACTGCTCTTCCATGTCCTTTGCTGTATCAGACAGAATTACAATGTCATCGGCGAACCTCAAAATTTTTATTTCTTCTCCATGGATTTTAATACCTACTCCAAATTTTTCTTTCGTTTCCTTTACTGCTTGCTCAATATACAGAAATTAGACAAATCCATGCCACGTCATGTTGCGACACATCTGCATGCTCACGTGTGCTCTACACAATGTTAGGTAGGTGTCCAACATTCTGAGCACCTTCAGTGTATAATAAAGAGTACACCTGTATCGATGACCTCGTCTGAAGCATCTGGTAACCAAACTATAATCACACATTAACAAAAAGATATTACGAGAAGTGGAGCAACCAATTTGAAAGATGCCTGAGAGTATTATGTTGTCAGTAAGTAAGCAGTAACGAAATTGTGCCTAAAAAAAAATCCATGACTAACATTGTTGACTAATCATTAGGTGTCACGTAAATAACTAATGAATGTATGGTAAGTACTCAACAATTATAGTTTATAAAAGGTAGCTACAACAACTTCATATAAGTAAGAAGTATTTGATATCTAAAATGTAGAAAATTTTTATTTCCTCACAGCAGTGTGTTCTCGATACAAAGCTGCAATATTTCTTAGCCCATCGACTGTGATTTTGGAGGAAATGACACACCACCACCAACTTGATGTTCACAACAAAATGAAATCGGACATGCCCCTTTCTATTGGATTTTACTCAGGCTTTACAGGTTTAAAAAGTGCGTTCCTTCAAGTTCATATAAGAACGTAGTATTTTATTTCCAAAATGCAGTAAATCTTTTTTTCCTCACAGTAGGGTGTTCGCGTTGTAATGCTGCAATTTTTATTTGCCAATGAACTGGGCTTTTGGTGGAATTGACACACCACTAGCAGCATGATGTCCACGACGGGGGGAGGGGGGGGGGGGGAAAGAGGGAAAAGAGGGAAAAGTAGTTCTCCTATTAGTATGTACACTGGCTTTGTAGTGTTTTAAAGATTGTTTTTTCAAGTTCATATAAGAACTTAGTATTTTATTACCAAAATGTAGTAAATCTGTGTTTCCTCATGTTCTCGATGTAAGGTTGCACTTTCTATTTGCCCATCAACTGGGCTTTCGATGGAATTGACACACCATGAGCAGCCTGATGTCCACGAGAGGGGATGGGTGGGGGAGGGGAAGGGGACAAGTTGTTCTTATATTGGTATGTACTCACGCTTTATTGTGTTTTAAAGATTGTTCCTTCAAGTTCATATAAGAACATTGCATTTTATTTCCAAAGTGTGGTAAATCTTTGTCTCCTCAAGGGAGGGTGTTCGCATTACAAGGCTGCAATTTTTATTTGCCCGTCAACTGGGATTTGGTGGAAATGACACACCACCAGCAGCACGATTTCCACGAGAGGGGGGCAGGTGAGGGGAAGAGGACAAGTTGTTGTTCTATTGGTATGTACTCAGGCTTTCTAGTGTTTTAAAGATTGTTCGGACAAGTTCATATAACAACGTAGTGTTTTATTCTCAAAGTGTAGGAAATCTTTATTTTCTCACTGGAGGGTGTTCGCACTACAAGGCTGCAATTTTCATTTGGCCACGAACTGGGCTTTTGGTGGAAATGACACATCACCAATAGCATGATGTCCATGAGAAGAGGGGGAGACGAAGACGACAATTTGTTCTTCCATTGGCATGTACTCAGGTTTCATAGTGTTTTAAAGATTGTTTGTTCGAGTTCATATAAGTACGTGACATTTTATTTCCAAAGTGTAGTAAATCTTTGTTTTCTCACAGGAGTTGGTTCGCATTACACGGCTGCAATTTTTATTTTCCCATGAACTGGGCTTTTGGTGGAAATGACACACTGCCAGCAGCATGATGTCCACGAGAGGGGGGGGGGGGGGGGGGATGGGAAGAGGACAAGTTGTTCATCTAGTGGTATGTACTCAGGGTTTATAGTGTTTTAAAGATTGTTCCTTAATGTTCATATAAGAACATAGCATGTTGTTTCCAAAGTGTAGTAAATCTTTGTCTTCTCACAGGAGGGTGTTCGCATTACCAGGCTGCAATTTTTATTTGCCCATCAACTGGGCTCTTGGTGGAAATGACACACCACCAGCAGCATGATGTCCACCAGAGGGGTGGAGGGGGAGGGGATGAGGACAAGTTGTTTTTCCATCGGTATGTACACAGGCTTTATGGTGTTTTAAAGCTTGTTCGTTCAACTTTGTATAAGAACGTAGGGTTTTATTTTCAAAGTGATGTACACGTTTAGTTTCTCACGGGAGGGTATCGCATTACAAGTCTGCAATCTTTACTTGCCCAAGAAGTGGGCTTTTGGTGGAAATGACACACCACCAGCAGCATGATGTCCGCGAGAAGGGGGGGGGGGGTTGGGGGAGGGGAAGAGGACAAGTTGTTCTTCTATTGATATGTACTCAGGCTTTATTGTGTCTTAAAGATAGTGTTTTAAAGATTGTTCATTCAAGTTCACATAAGAACGTAGCATTTTTTCCAAAGTGTATTGAATCTTTGTTTTCTCACAAGAGGATGTTTGCATTACAAGGCTGCTATTTTTATTTGCCCATCAACTGGGCTTTTGGTGGAAATGACACACCACCAGCTGCATGATGTACATCTGAGAGGGGGGGGGGGAGGGGCGGAGGACAAGTTGTTTATCTATTGGTATGTACTCAGGCTTTATAGTGTTTTAAAGATTGTTCGTTCAAGTTCATGAAATATTGTACCACTTTATTTCCAAAGTGTAGGAAATCTCTGTATTCTCACATGAGGGCATTCACATTACAAAGCTGCAATTTTTATTTGCCCATGAACTGATCTTTAATTGGAAACGACACACCACATGCAGCATGATGGCCACGTGAATGGGGAGGGAGAGGAAGAGAACAAGTTGTTCTTCTATTGGTATGTACACAGGCTTTATAGTGTTTTAAGGGTTGTCTGTTCAAGTTCATATAAGAACGTAGCATTTTATTTTCAAAGTGTAGTAAACATTTGTTTTCTCACAGGAGGGAGTTCCCCATACAGGGCTTCAATTTTTATTTGCTCATCAAATGGGCTTTTGGTGGAAATGACACACAACCAGCATCTTGATGTCCACGAGAGGGGGGGAGGGGGTGGGTGGAGGGGAGAGGGGAAAATTACGAGTGGTTCTTCTATTGGTATGTACGCAGGCTTTATAGTGTTTCAAAGATGGCATTTTAAAGATTGTTCGTTGAAGTTCATATAACAACATAGCATTTTATTTCAAAAGTGGAGTAAATCATTGTTTTCTCACAGGAGGATGTTCGCATTACAAGGCTGCAATTTTTATTGGCCCATCAACTGAAATCTTGGTGGATATGACACACTACCAGCATTATGACCACGAGAGTGGGAGGAGGGGGAGGGGAAGAGGACAAGTTGTCCTTCAATTGGTATGTAGTCAGGCTTTAGTGTTTAAAAGATTGTTCGTTCAAGTTCATAAAAGAACTTAGCATTTTATTTCCAAAATGTAGTAAATCTTTGTTTTCTCACAGGAGGGTGTTCACATTACAAGGATGCAATTTTTATTTGCCCATCAACTGGGCTTTCGGTGGAAATGACACACCACGAGCAGCACGATGTCCACGAGAGGGGGGAATGGGGTGGAAAGGCGAAGGGTACAAGTTGTTACACTATTGGTATGTACTCATGCTTTATAGTGTTTTAAAGATTGTTCCTTCAAGTTCATATAAGAACGTAGCATTTTATTTCCAAAGTGTAGTTAATCTTTGTTTTCTCAAAGCAGAGTTGTCGCACTACAATTCTGCAATTTTTATTTGCCCATCAACTGGGCTTTTGGTGGAAATGACACACCACCACCAGCATTACGATCACAAAAGGGGGGGGGGGGGAAGAGGACAAGTTGTTGTTCTATTGGTATGTACTCACGGTTTATAGTGTTTTAAAGATTGTTCGTTCAAGTTCATATTGGAACGTAGCATTTTATTTTCAAGTGTAGTAAATCTTTGTTTCCTCACAGCAGGGTTGTCGCACTACAAGGCTGCAGTTTTTATTTGCCTGTCAACTGGGCTTTTGGTCGAAATGACACACCACCAGCAGCATGATGTCCACGAGAGGGGGTTGGAGGGGAAGAGGGCAAGTTGTTGTTCTATTGGTATGTACTCATGCTTTCTAGTGTTTTAAAGATTGTTCGTTCAAGTTCATATAAGAACGTAGCATTTTATTTCCAAAGTGTAGTAAATCTTTATTTTCTCACAGCAGGAATGTCGCACTACAAGGCTGCAATTTTTATTTGCCCATCAACTGGGCTTTAGGTGGAAATGACACACCACCAGCAGCACGATGTCCACGTCAGAGGGGGGGGGGGGGGAAGGGAAGAGGACAATTTGTTATTCTGTTGGTATGTACTGATGCTTTATAGTGTTTTGAAGATTGTTCTTTCAAGTTCGTATAAGAATGTAGCATTTTTTTTCCAAAGTGTTGTAAATCTTTCTTTTCTCAAAGCAGGGTTGTCCCAGAACATGGCTGCAATTTTCATTTACCCATCAACTGGACTTGTGGTGGAAATGACACACAATCACCAGCATGATGTCCACAAAAGGGGTGGAAGAGGACAAGTTGTTATTCTATTGGTATGTACTCACGCTTTATTGTGTTTTAAAGATTGTTGGTTCACGTTCATACAAGAACGTAGCATTAAACTTCCAAGGTGTAGTAAATCTTTGCTATCTCACAGCAGAATTGTCGCACTACAAGGCTACAATTTTTATTTGCCCATCAACTGTGGTTTTGGTGGAAGTGACACACCACCAACAGCATGATGTCAACAAGGAGGGGGGGGGGGCGGTGGGGGGGGGGGAAGAGGACAAGTGGTTATTCTATTGGTATGTACTCACCCTTATGGTGTTTTAAAGATTGTTCGTTGAAGTTCATATAAGAATATAACATTTTATTTCCAAAGTGTAATTAATCTTTGTTTTCTCACAGCAGGGTTGACGCACTACAAGTCTGCAATATTTATTTGCCCATCAAATGGGCTTTTGGTGGAAATGACACACCACCACCAGCATGATGTCCACAATAGTGGGGGATACAGGACAAGATGTTATTCTATCGGTATGTACTCACGCTTTATAGTGTTTTAAAGATGGTTCATTCAAGTTCATATAAAAATGTAGTATTTTATTTCCAAAGTGTAACAAATCTTTGTTTTCTCAGAGCGGGGTTGTTGCACTACAAGGCTGCAATTATTATTTGCCCATCATCTGGGCTTTAGGTGGTAATGACACACCACCACCAGCATGATGTCCACAAGAGGGGGGGAAGAGGACAAGTTGTTATTCTGTTGGTATGTACTCACGCTTTATAGAGTGTTAAAGGTTGCTCGTTCAAGTTCATATAAGAATGTAGCATTTTATTTCCAAAGTGTAATAAATCTTTGTTTTCTCACATCAGGGTTGTCGCACTACAACGCTGCAATTTTAATTTGCCCATCAACTCGGGTCTTGGTGGGAATGACACTCCTCAAGCAGCATGATGTCCATGAGAGGGGGGGAAGTGGGTCAAAAAGCGAAGGGTACAAGTTGTTATTCTATTGGTATGTGCTCACGCTTTATAGTGTTTCAAAGATTTTTCCTTCAAGTCCATATAAGAACGGAGCATTTTATTTCCAAGGTGTGATAAATATTTGTTTTCTCACAGAAGGGTGATCGCATTACAAGGCTGCAATTTTTATTTGCCCATCAAGTGGGCTTTTGGTGGAAATGACACACCACCAGCAGCATGATGTCCATGGTAGGAGGTGGGTGGGGGGGGGGGTTAAGCTGAAGAGGAGAAGTTGTTATTCTATTGGAATGTACTCAGGCTTTATAGTATTTTAAAGATTGTTCGTTCAAGTTCATATAAGCACGTAGCATTTAATATCCAAGTTGTAGTAAATCTTTGTTTTCTCACAGCAGGGTGATTGCATTACAAGGCTGCAATTTTTATTTGCCCATCAAGTGGGCAATGAGTGGAAATGACACACCACGAGCAGCATGATGTCCTTGAGGGGGGGTGAGGGGGGAAGTGGAAGAGAACAAGTTGTTATTCTGCTGGTATGTACCCAGGCTATATGGCATTTTAAAGATTGTTCATTCAACTCCATATAAGAACGTAGCATTTTATTTCCAAGGTGTAGTAAATCTTTGTTTTCTCACAGCAGGGTGATCGCATTACAAGGCTGCAATTTCTATCTGCCCATCAAGTTGGCTTTTGATGGAAATGACACACCACCAGCAGCTTGATGTCCAAGAGGGGAGGGGGGGGGGGGGAAGAGGAAGAGGCCAAGTTGTTAATCTAGTGTTATGAACTCAGGCTTTATTGTATTTTAAAGATTCTTTGTTCAAGTTAAATTAAAAACGTAGCATTTAATTTCCAAGGTGTAGTAAATCTTTATTTTCTCACAGCAGGGTGATGGGATTACAAGGCTGCAATTTTTTTTTGCCCATCAAGTTGCCGTTTGGTGGAAATGACACACCACTAGCAGCAAGATGTCCACAAAGGGGGGGGGGGGGGCGGGAGGAGAGGAAGAGAACAAGTTGTTATTCTACTGGTATGTACTCAGGCTTTATAGTATTTTACAGATTGCTCGTTCAGGTTCTTCTAAGAACGTAGCATTTAATTTCCAAGGTGTAGTAAATCTTTATTTTCTCACAGCAGGGTTATCGCACTAAAAGGCTGCAATTTTAATTTTCCCATCAAGTGGGCTTTTGGTGGAAATGACACACCACCAGAAATATGTTGTCCACGAGTGGGCGGTGAGGGCGGAAGTGGAAGAGAACAAGTTGTTATTCTGCTGGTATGTACATAGGCTTTATGGTATTCTAAAGATTGTTCGTTAAAGTCCACATAATAACTTAGCATTTTATTTCCAATGTGTAGTAAATCTTTGTTTTCTCACTGCAGGGAGATCGCATCACAAGGCTGTAATTTTTATTTGCCCAACAAGTGGGCTTTTGGTGGAAATGACACACCACCAGCAGTATGATGTCCATGAGTGGGGGGGGGGGGGGGGGGGTCGGGGGAAGTGGGGGGAAGTGGAAGAGGACACGTTGTTTTCTACTGGTATGTACTCAGGCTTTATAGTAGTTTAAAAATTGTTCATTTAAGTTCATATAAGAACGTAGCATTTAATGTCCAAGGTGCAGTAATTCTTTGTTTTCTCACTGCAGGGTGATCGCATTACAAGGCTGCAATTCTTAGTTGCCCATCAAGTGGTCTTTTGGTGGAAATGACGCACAACCAGCAGCATGATGTCCACGAGGGCGGGGGTGGGGAGAAAGTGCAAGAGTACAAGTTGTTATTCTACTGGTATGTACTCAGGCTTTATAGTATTTTAAAGATTGTTCGTTCAATTCCATATAAGAACGTAGCATTTTAATTCCAAGGTGTAGTAAATTTTTGTTTTCTCACAGCAGAGTGATCGCATTACAAGGCTGCAGATTTTATTTGCCCATCAAGTGGGCTTTTGGTGGAAATGACACACTACCATCAGCATGAAGTCCACTAGGGGGGGGGGGGGCGGGAGTGGAAGAGGACAAGTTGTTATTCTACTGGTATGTACTCAGGCTTTATAGTATTTTAAAGATTGTTCGTTCAATTCCATATAAGAACGTAGCATTTGATTTTCAAGGTGTAGTAAATATTTGTTTTCTCACTGCAGGGTGATTGCATTTCAAGGCAGCAATTTTTATTTGCCCATCTAATGGGCTTTTGGTGGAAATCCTGTAACAGCTGCAGCACGATGTCCACAAGTGGGGGGGGGGAGGGGGGAAGTGGAAGAGGACAAGTTGTTGTTCTACTGGTATGTACTCAGATTTTATAATACTTTAAGGATAGTTCGTTCGAATTCCTATATGAACGTAGCATTTAATATCCAAGGTGTAGTAAATCTTTGTTTTCTCACTGCAAGGTGATCGCATTACAAGGCTGCAATTTCAATTTTTAGTTGCCCGTCAAGTGAGCTTTTGCTGGAAATGACACCACCAGCAGCTTGATGTCTACGAAAAGGGGGGGGGGGGTAAGAGGAAGAGGATCAATTATTATTCTACAGGTATGTGCTCAGGCTTTAAAGTGTTTTAAAGAATGGTCGTTCAAGTTCATTTAAGAACGTAGCATTTTACTTCCACGGTGTGGTAAATCTATGTTTTCTCACAGCATGGTGATCGCATTACTAGGCTGCGATTTTTATTTGCCCATCAAGTGGGCTTTTGGTGCACATGACACTCCACCAGCAGCATGATGTCCACGAGGGGGTGATGGGGAGAGGAAGAGGACAAAATGTTATTCTACTGGTATGTGCTCCGGCTTTATAGAATTTTAAAGATTGTTCGTTCAAGTTCATATAAGAACGTACCATTTTATTTCCAAGATGTAGTAAATCTATGTTTTCTCACAGCAGGGTGATCGCATTACAAGGCTGCAGTTTTTATTTGCCCATCAAGTGGGCTTTTGATGGATATGACACACCACCAGCAGCTTAGCTTCATGTCCACTTGGGGGGGGGGGGGGAAGTGGAAGAGGATAAGTTGTTATACTACTGGTATTTCCTCAGGCTTTATAGTGTTTTAAAGTTTGTTCGTTCAAGTTCATATTAGGAAAAAGCATTCTATTTCCAAAGTGTAGTAAATATTTGTTTTCTCACAGCAGGGTGATGGCACTAAAGGCTGCAATTTCTATTTGCCCATCAAGTGGGCTATTGGTGGAAATGACACACCACCAGCAGCATGATCACCACGAGAGGGGGGGGGGGGGGGGGGGAAGCGGAAGAAGACAAGATGTCATTCTTCAGGTATTTATTCAGGCTTTATAGTGTTTTAAAGATTGTTCGTTTATGTTCATATAAGAATGTAGCATATTACTTCCAGTGAGTGGTAAATCTTTGTTTTCTTACTGCAGGGTGATCGCATTACAAGCGTACAATTTTTATATGCCCGTCAAGTGGGCTTTTGGTGGAAATGACACACCACCAGCAGCTTGATGTCCATGAGAGGGGTTGGCTGGAGGGGGGAGTGGAAGAGGGCAAGTTTGTATTCAACTGGTATATACTCTGGCTTTATGGTGTTTTAAAGATAGTTCGTTCAATTACATATGAGAGCGTAGCATTTTATTTTCAAGGTGTTGTAAATCTTTGTTTTCTCACAGCAGGGTGATCGCATTACAAGGCTTCAATATTTATTTGGCAATCATGTGGGCTTTTCGTGGAAATGACACACCACCAGCAGCACGATGACCACGAAGGGGGGGGGGGGGGTCGGGAGTGGAAGAGGACAAGCTGTTATTCTACTTGTATGTAATCATGCTTTATAGTGTTTTAAAGATAGTTCGTTCAAATTCAAATAAGAATCTGTCATTTTATTTCCAAAGTATTGGAAATCATTGTTTTCTGACAGCAGGGTGATCGCATTACAAGATTGCAATTTTTATTTGACCATCAACTGGACTCTTGGTGGAAATGGCACACCGCCAGCAGCTTGATGTCCACGAAAGGGGGAAGGGAAGTGGAAAAGGGCGTGTTGTTATTCTACTGGTATGTACTCAGGCTTTATAGTGTTACAAAGATTATTTGTTCAAGTTCATATAAGAACGTAGCATTTTATTTCCAAAGTGTAGAAATACTTTGTTTTCTCACAGCAGGGTGATCGCATTACACGGCTGCAATGTTTATTTGTCCATCAAGTGGGCTTTTGGTGGAAATGACATACCACCAGCAACATGATATCCACAAGGGGCGGGGAGGGGGCAGGTGGAAGAGGACATGTTATTCTACTGGTATGTACTTAGGCTTTATAGTGTTTTAAAGATAGTTTATTCAAGTTCATTTAAGAACGTATCATTTTATTTCCTGGGTGTAGTAAATCTTTGTTTTCTCACAGCAGGGTGATCACATTACAAGGCTGCAATTATTAATTGCCCATCAAGTGGACTTTTGGTGGAAAGGACACAGCACCAGCAGCATGACGACGATGAGAGGGGGGGGTGGGGGGGGGGAGGGGAAGTGGAACGGACAAATTGTTATTCTTCTCTTATGTACTCAGGCTTTATAGTGTTTTAGAGATTGTTTGTTCAAGTTCATATAAGAACGTAGCATTTTATTTCCAAAGTGTAGTAAAATACAATTCTGCAATTTTTATTTGTCCATCAAGTGGGCTTTTGGTGGAAATGACACACCAGCAGCAGCATGATGTCCACTGGAAGAAGGGGTTGTAAGTGGAAGAGTACAAGTTGTTATTCTACTGGTATGTACTCAGGCTTTATAGTGTTTTAAAGATTGTTCGTTCAAGATCATATAAGAACGTAGCATTTTATTTCCAAGGTGTTGTAAATCTTTATTTTCCCACTGCAGGGTGATCGCAACAAAGCTGCAACTTTTATTTGCCCATCAAGTGCGCTTTTGGTGGAAATGACATCACACCAACAGCATGATTTCCACAAGAGGGGGGGTTCAAGTAAATATAAGAACGTCGCATTTCATTTCCTAAGTGTAGTAAATCTTAGTTTTCTCACAGCAGGGTGATGGCATTAAAGGCTGCAATTTTTATTTGCCCATCAAGTGGGCTTTTGGTGGAAATGACACTCCACCGGCAGCATGATGATGTCCACGAGGGGTGGCGGGGGTGGGTTGGAAGAGGCAAGTTGTTATTCTACTGGTATGTACTCAGGCCTTATTGAATTTTAAAGATGGTTCGTTCAAGTTCATATAAGAATGTCGCAATTTATTTCCAGTGTGTAGCATATCTTTGTTTTCTCACACCAGGGTGATCGCATTACAAGGCAGCAGTTTTTATTTGCCCATCAAGTGGGTTTTTTGTGGAAGTAACGGACCACCAGTAGCACGATATCAACGAGAGGGGGGGGGGGGGGGTTGGGAGGGAGCGGGCAAGTGGAAGTGGACAAGATGTTATTCTACTGGTATGTACTCAGGCTTTATAGTATTTTACAGATTTTTCATTCACTTTCATATGAGAACTTAGCATTTTATTGCCAATGTGTAGTAAATCTTTGTTTTCTCACACCAGTGTGATCGCATTACAAGGCTGCGATTTTTATTTGCCAATCAAGTGGGGCTTTGGTGGATATGACGCACCACCAGCATCGTGATGTCCACGTGAGGGGGTGGAGGGGAGAAGTGGAAGAGGACAAGTTGTTATTCTACTGGTTTGTACTCTGGCTTTAAGGTTTTTTAAGGATTGTTCGTTCAAGTTCATATAAGAACTTAGCATTTTATTCCCAAGGTGTAGTAAATCTTTGTTTTCTCACAGCAGGGTGATCGCATTACAAGGCTACAATTTTTATTTGCCCATCAAGTGGGCTTTTGGTGGAAATGACACACCACCAACTGCATGATGTCCACGAGGGGGGGGGGGGGGAAGTGGAAGAGGACAAGTTTTTATTCTCCTAGTATGTACTGAGGCCTTATAGTGTTTTAAAGATTGTTAATTCAAGTTCATATAAGAACTCAGCATTTTATTTCCAAGGTGTAGTAAATCTTTGTTTTCTCACAGCAGGGTGATCGCATTACGAGGCTGCAATTTTTATTTGCCCATCAAGTGGGCTTTTGGTGGAAATGACAAACCATCAGCAGCATGATGTCCACGGAGGGGGGGGGGGGGGGAAGTGGAAGAGGACAAGTTGTTATTCTACTGGTATGTACTCAGGTTTTATAGTGTTCTAAAAATAGTTGGTTCAAGTTGTTACAAGACCGTAGAATTTCATTTCTGAGGTGTAGTAAATGTTTGTTTTCTTACGGCAGGGTGATCGCATTACAAGGCTGCAATTTTCATTTGCCCGTCAAGTGGGCTTTTGGTGGAAATGACACACCACCTGCAGATTGATGACCACGTGCCGGAGAGTGGGGGGGGGGGGGGTGGGAGCGGGAGTGGAAGAGGACAAGTTGTAATTCTACTGGTATGTACTCAGGCTCTATAGTGATTTAAAGGTTGTTCGTACAAGTTCACATAAAATCGTAGCATTTCATTTCCAAGGTGTAGTATATCTTTGTTATCTCACAGCAGGGTGATCACATTTCATGCCTGCAATTTTTATTTGTCGTCAAGTGGGGGGGAGTGGAGGGTGCGGGACGCGGGAGTGGAATAGGACAAGTTGTAACCCTCTCGCATGTGCTCAGGCTTTATAGTGTTTTAAAGATAGTTCGTTCAAATTTATATGAGAACGTAGCATTTCATTTCCAAGGTGTAGTAAATCTTTGTTTTCTCACAGCAGGCTGATCGCATTACATGGCTGCAATTTTTATTTGCCCATCAAGTGGGTTTTTGGTGTAAAAGACACACAACCAGCAGCATGATGACCACGAGAGGGGGCAATGGTGGAATTGGAAGAGGACACATTGTTATTCTACTCGTATGTACTCAGGCTTTATAGTGTTTTAAAGATAGTTCGTTCAACCTGATACAAGAACGTAGCTTTTTATTTCTAATGTGTAGTATATCTTTGTTTTCTCACAGCAGGATGATCGTATTACAAACCTCATATTTTTATTTGCCCATCAAAGGGGCTTTTGGTGGATATGACACACCACCAGCAGCGTGATGACCACGAGAGCGTGCGGGGAGTGGAAGAGGACATGTTATTCTGCTGGTATGTACTCTAGTTTTTACAGTGTTATAAAGATAGTTCGTTCTAGCTCTTATAAGAACGTAGCATTTCATTACCAAAATGTAGTAAATCTTTGTTTTCTCACAGCACAGTCATCGCATTATGAGTCTGCAATTTTTATTTGCCCATCAAGTGGGCTTTTGGTGGCAATGACACACCACCAGCAGCATGATGTCCACGAGTGGGGGTGAGGGCGTATTTGCAAGAGGACAAGTTGTTACTCTACTGGTATGTACTCTGGCTTTATAGTGTTTTAAAAATTGTTCGTTCAACCTGATAAGAACGTAGCATTTTATTTCTAATGGGTAGTATATCATTATTTCCTCACAGCAGTGTGATCGCATTACAAGGCTGCAATTTTTATTTGCCCATCAAAGGGGCTTTTGGTGAAAATGGCACACAACCAGCAGCATAATGTCCAAGAGAGCTTGCCGGGGGGGGGGAGTGGAAGAGGACAAGTTGTTATTCTACTGGTATGTACTCAGGCTTTATAGTGTTTTAAAGATCATTTGTTTAAGTTCATATCAGAACGTAGTATTTTATTCCCAAGGCGTAGTAGATCGTTGTCTTCTCACAAGAGGGTGATCGCATTACAAGGCTGCAATATTTATTTGCCCATGAAGTGGGCTTTTGGTGGAAACGACACTCCACCTGCAGCATGATGATGTCCACGAGGGGTGGCGGGGGGTGGGTTGGAAGAGGCAAGTTGTTATTCTACTGGTATGTACTCAGGCCTTATAGTATTTTGAAGATGGTTCGTCCAAGTTCATATAAGAATGTCGCAATTTATTTCCAGTGTGTAGCATATCTTTGTTTTCTCACACCAGGGTGATCGCATTACAAGGCAGCAGTTTTTATTTGCCCATCAAGTGGCCTTTTTCTGGAAATGACACACCACCAGCATCGTGATGTCCACGAGAGGGGGTGGTGGGGAGAAGTGGAAGAGGACAAGTTGTTATTCTACTGGTTTGTACTCTGGCTTTAAGGTTTTTTAAGGATTGTTCGTTCAAGTTCATATAAGAACTTACCATTTTATTTCCAAGGTGTAGTAAACCTTAGCTTTCTCACAGCAAGGTGATTGCATTACAAGGCTGCAATTTTTATTTGCCCATCAATTGGGCATTTGGTGGAAATGACACACCACCTGCAGCACGATTTTTATGAGAGGGGGGGGGGGGGGGGGAGGCTTGTGGAAGAGGACAAGTTGTTATTCTACTGGTATGTACTCAGACTATATAGTGTTTTAAAGATAGTTCGTTCATGATCTTATAAGAACACAGCATTTCATTTCAAAGGCGTAGTAAATCTTCGTTTTCTCACAGCAGGATGATCGCATTAAAAAGCTGCAATTTTTATTTGCCCATCAAGTGTACACAGGCTTTATAGTATTTTAAGGATTGTTAATTCGCGTTCATACAAGAACGTAGAATTTTAACTCCAAGGTGTGGCAAATCGTTGTTTCCTCACAGCAGGGTGATCGCATTACAAGGCTGCAATAATTATTTGTCCATCAAGTGGTCTTTTGGTGGAAATGACACATAACCAGCAGCATGATGTCCACGAGGGGGGGGGGGGGGGCGGAAGTGGAATAGGACAAGTTGCTATTCTACTGGTATGTACTCAGGCTTTTTAGTGTTTTAAAGACTGTTTGTTCAAGTTCATATAAGAATGTCGCAATTTATTTCCAGTGTGTAGCATATCTTTGTTTTCTCACAGCAGCGTGATCGCATTAGAAAGCTGCAATTTTTATTTGACCATCAAGTGGTCTTTTAGTTTAAATGACACACCACCAACTGCATGATGTCCACGAGAGGGGGGAGGGGGTAAGTGGAAGAGGACAAGTTGTTATTCTTCTCTTATGTACTCAGGCTTTATAGTGGTTTAAAGACTATTGGTTCTAGTTCATATAAGAATGTAGCATTTTATTTCCAAGGTGTAGCAAATCTTTCTTTTCTCACAGCAGGGTGATCGCATTACAAGGCTGCAATTTTTATTTGCCCTTCAAGTGAGCTTTTGGTGGAAATGACACACCATCAGCAGCTTGATGTCCACGAGTGTTGGGGGGGGGGGGGGGGGGGCGTGGGTGTGCAAGAGGACAAGTTGTTATTCTACTGGTACATACTCAGGCTTTGTAGTATTTTAAAGATTGTTTGTTCAAGTTCATTTAAGAACGTAGTATTTTATTCCCAAGGTGTAGTAAATCTTTGTTTTCTCACAGCAGGGTGATCGCATTACAAGGCTACAATTTTTATTTGCCCATCAAGTGGGATTTTGGTGGAAATGACACACCACCAACTGCATGATGTCAACGAGTGGGGGGGGAAGTGGAAGAGGAGACGTTGCTATTCTCCTAGTATGTACTCAGGCTTTATAGTGCTTTACAGATTGTTCTTTCAAGTTGATATAAGAACGTAGCATTTTGTTTACAAGGATTAGTAAATCTTTGTTTTCTCACAGCACGGTGATCACATTTCAAGGCTGTAATTTTTATTTGCCCATCAAGTGTGGTTTGGTGGAAATGACACACCACCAGCAGCATGATGTCCAAGAAAGTGGGGGGGCGGGGGGCAGGGCGCGGGTGTGGTAGAGGACTCCTTGTTATTCTACTGGTATGTACACAGGTTTTATAGTAATGTAAAGATTGTTTGTTCAAGTTCATATAAGAACGTATCATTTTATTTCCAAGATATAATAAATCTTTGTTTTCTCACAGCAGGGTGATCGCGTTACAAGGCTGCAATTTTTATTCTCCCATCAAGTGGGAATTTCGTGGAAATGACACACTACCAGCAGCATGATGTCCACGAGAGGGGGGGGGGGTGGGGGCAAGTGGAAGAGGACAATTTGTAATTCTACTGGTATGTACTCAGGCTTTATAGTGTTTTAATGATTGTTAATTCAAGTTCATATAAGAACTTAGCGTTTTATTTCCAAGGTGTAGTAAATCTTTGTTTTCTCACAGCAGGGTGATCGCATTACGAGGCTGCAATTTTTATTTGCCCATCAAGTGGGCTTTTGGTGGAAATGACGCACCATCAGCAGCATGATGTCCACGGGAGTGATGGGGGGGGGGGGGGGGTAGTGGAAGAGGACAAGTTGTTATTCTACAGGTATGTACTCAGGTTTTATAGTGTTTTAAAAATAGTTCATTCAAGTTGTTATAAGAACGTAGCATTTCATTTCCAAGGTGTAGTAAATGTTTGTTTTCTTACGGCAGGGTGATCGCGTTACAAGGCTGCAATTTTTATTCTCCCATCGAGTGGGCTTTTCGTGGAAATGACACACTACCAGCAGCATGATGTCCACGAGAAGAGGGGGGTGGGGGCAAGTGGAAGAGGACAATTTGTAATTCTACTGGTATGTACTCATGCTTTATAATGTTTTAAAGATTGTTTGTACAAGTTCATATAAGAACGTAGCAATTTATTTCCAATGTGTGGTATGTCTTTGTTTTCTCACACAGGGTGATCACATTACAAGTCTCCAATTTTTATTTGCCAATGAAGTGGGCTTTTGGTGGAAATCACACACCAAAAGCAGCTTGATGTCCACTTGGTGGCGGGGAGGGGGGGTGGGACGTGGGTGTGGTAGAGGACACCTTGTTATTCTATTGCTATGTACTCAGGCTTTGTAGTATTTTAAAGATTGTTTGTTCACGTTCATATAAGAACGTAGCATATTATTTCCAAGATGTAGTAAATCTTTGTTTTCTCACAGCAGGGTGATCGCATTACAAGGCTGAAATTTTTATTTGCCCATCAAGTGGGCTTTTGGTGAAAATGACACACCACCAACTGCATGATGCCCACGAGAGGGGGGAGGGGGGAAGTGGAAGAGGACAAGTTGTTATTCTACTGTTATGTACTCAGGCTTTATAGTGGTTTAAAGACTATTGGTTCTAGTTCACATAAGAATGGAGCATTTTATTTCCAAGGTTTAGTAAATCTTTTTTTTCTCACAGCAGTGTGGTCGCATTACAAGGCTGCAATTTTTATTTGCCCGTCAACTGGGCTTTTGGTGGAAATGCCACACCACCTGCAGCTTGATGTCCACGAGTGTTGGGGGGGGGGGGGGGGCGTGGGTGTGCAAGAGGACAAGTTGTTATTCTACTGGTACATACTCAGGCTTTGTAGTATTTTAAAGATTGTTTGTTCAAGTTCATTTAAGAACGTAGTATTTTATTCCCAAGGTGTAGTAAATCTTTGTTTTCTCACAGCAGGGTGATCGCATTACAAGGCTACAATTTTTATTTGCCCATCAAGTGGGATTTTGGTGGAAATGACACACCACCAACTGCATGATGACAACGAGTGGGGGGGGGGAGTGGAAGAGGAGACGTTGCTATTCTGCTAGTATGTACTCAGGCTTTATAGTGCTTTACAGATTGTTCTTTCAAGTTGATATAAGAACGTAGCATTTTGTTTACAAGGATTAGTAAATCTTTGTTTTCTCACAGCACGGTGATCGCATTTCAAGGCTGTAATTTTTATTTGCCCATCAAGTGGGGTTTGGTGGAAATGACACACCACCAGCAGCATGATGTCCAAGAAAGTGGGGGGGCGGGGGGCAGGGCGCGGGTGTGGTAGAGGACTCCTTGTTATTCTACTGGTATGTACACAGGTTTTATAGTAATGTAAAGATTGTTTGTTCAAGTTCATATAAGAACGTATCATTTTATTTCCAAGATATAGTAAATCTTTGTTTTCTCACAGCAGGGTGATCGCGTTACAAGGCTGCAATTTCTATTCTTCCATCAAGTGGCTTTTCGTGGAAATGACACACTACCAGCAGCATGATGTCCACGAGAGGGGGGGGTGGGGCAAGTGGAAGAGGACAATTTGTAATTCTACTGGTATGTACTCAGGCTTTATAGTGTTTTAAAGATTGTTAATTCAAGTTCATATAGGAACTTAGCGTTTTATTTCCAAGGTGTAGTAAATCTTTGTTTTCTCACAGCAGGGTGATCGCATTACGAGGCTGCAATTTTATTTGCTTATCAAGTGGGCTTTTGGTGGAAATGACACACCATCAGCAGCATGATGTCCACGGGAGTGATGGGGGGGGGGGGGTAGTGGAAGAGGACAAGTTGTTATTCTACTGTTATGTACTCAGGCTTTGTAGTGGTTTAAAGACTATTGGTTCTAGTTCACATAAGAATGGAGCATTTTATTTCCAAGATTTAGTAAATCTTTTTTTCTCACAGCAGTGTGTCGCATTACAAGGCTGCAATTTTTATTTGCCCGTCAAGTGGGCTTTTGGTGGAAATGCCACACCACCTGCAGCTTGATGTCCACGTGCTGGTGGGGTGGGGGGGGGGGGGGCTGGGAGCAGGAGTGGAAGAGGACAAGTTGTAATTCTACTGGTATGTACTCAGGCTTTATAGTGTTTTAAAGATAGTTGGTTCAACCTGATACAAGAACGTAGCTTTTTATTTCCAATGCGTAGTATATCTTTGTTTTCTCACAGCAGGGTAATCGCATTACAAGCCTCATATTTTTATTTGCCCATCAAAGGGGCTTTTGGTGGATATGACACACCACCAGCAGCGTGTGAAAACGAGAGGGTGCGGGGAGTGTGAAGAGGACATGTTATTCTGCTGGTATGTACTCAGGCTTTACAGTGTTTTAAAGGTTGTTTGTTCAAGATCATATAATAATGTAGCAATTTATTTCCAAGAAGCAGATAATCTTTGTTTTCTCACAGCAGGGTGATTACATTACAAGGCTGCAATTTTTATTTGTTCATGAAGTGGGCTTTTGGTTGAAATGGCACACCATCAGCAGTATGATGTCCTCGAGAGGGGGGGGGGGGGGGGGGAAAGTGGAAGAGGACAAGTTGTTATTCTACTGGTATGTACTCAGGCTTTATAGTGTTTTAAAGATTGTTTGTTCAAGTTCATATAAGAACGTAGCATTTTATTTCGATTGTCTAGTATATCTTTGTTTACTCACAGCAGGGTGATCGCATTACAAAGCTGCTATTTTTATTTGCCCATCAAGTGGGCTTTAG
Source organism: Schistocerca piceifrons (assembly GCF_021461385.2). Taxonomy (NCBI): domain Eukaryota; kingdom Metazoa; phylum Arthropoda; class Insecta; order Orthoptera; family Acrididae; genus Schistocerca; species Schistocerca piceifrons. The sequence continues at coordinate 153,521 of NW_025727586.1, read as the reverse complement.
GTGGAAATGACACACCACCAGCAGCATGATGTCCACGACTAGGGAGGCGCGGGGGGGGGGGGGGGGGGGTGTTGGGGGTGTGCAAGAGGAAAAGTAGTTATTCTACTGGTATGTACTCAGGCTTTATAGTGTTTTAAAGATTGTTTGTTCAAGTTCATATAAGAACGTAGCATTATATTTCGAATGTCTAGTATATCTTTGTTTTCTCACAGCAGGGTGATCGCATTACAAAGCTGCAATTTTTATTTGCCCATCAAGTGGGCTTTAGGTGGAAATGACACACCACAACCAGCATGATGTCCACGACTAGGGTGTCGCAGTGGGGGGGGGTTGGGGGATGTGCAAGAGGACAAGTAGTTATTCTACTGGTATGTACTCAGGCTTTATAGTGTTTTAAAGATTGTTCCTTCAACCTGATATAAGAACGTAGCATTTTATTCTAATGTGTAGTATATCTTTGCTTTCTCACATCAGGGTGATCGCATTAGAAGGCTGCAATTTTTATTTGCCCATCAAAGGGGATTTTGGTGGAAATGACACACTACCAGCATCATAATGTCCACGAGTGGGTGGCGGAAGTGGGGCGGGGGGGAGTGAAAGAGGACATGTTGAGATTCTGCTGGTATGTACCCATGCTTTACAGTGTTTCAGGGATTGTTTGTTCAAGTTCATATTAGAATGTAGCATTTTATTTCCAAGGGGTAGTAAATGTTTGTTTTTATTACATCAGGGTGATTGCATTACGAGGCTGCCATTTTTATTTGCCCATCTAGTGGACTTTTGGTGGAAATGACACACCACCAGCAGCATGATGTTCACGAAAGGCAGGGGGGGGGGGGGGGAAGTTGAAGAGAACAACTTGTTATTCTACTGGTATATACTCACTCTTTATAGTATTTCAATGATTGTTAATTCATGTTCATATAAGAGCGTTGCATTATATTTGCAAGATGTAGTAAATCTTTGTTTTCTCACTGCAGGGTGATCGCATTACAAGGCAGCAATTTTTATATTCCTATGAAGTGGGCTTTTGGTGGAAATGACACACCACCAGCAGCATGTTGTCCATGAGATGGTGGGAGGGAGGGGGGGAGTGGAAGGGGACATGTTGTTATTCCACTGGTATATACTCAGGCTTTATAGTGTTTTAAAGATTGTTCGGTCAAATTCATATAAGAACATAGCATTTCATTTCCAAGGTGTAGAAAATCTTTGTTTTCTCACAGTAGGGTGATCGCATTACGAGGCTGCAATTTTTATTTGCCCAAGTCGACTTTTGTTGGTAATGTCACCCGACCAGCAGCATGATGTTCTTGGGGGGGGGGGGGGGGACTGGAAGAGGACAAGTTGTTGTTCTACGGGTATATACTTAGGCTTTATAGTGTTTTAAACATTGTTTGTTCGAGTTCATATAATAACGTAGCATTTTATTTCGGATGTGTAGTATAACTTTGTTTTCTCACAGCAGGGTGATCGCATTAAATAGCTGCAATTTTTATTTGCCCATCAAGTGGGCTTTAGGTGAAAATGACACACCACCAGCAGCATGATGTCCACGACTATGGTGGCGCGGGGGGGGGGGGGGGCGGGTTGGGGGATGTACAAGAGGAAAAGTAGTTATTCTACTGGTATGTACTCAGGATTTATAGTGTTTTAAAGATTGTTCGTTCAACCTGATACTAGACCGTAGCATTTTATTTCTAATGTGTAGTATATCTTTGTTTTCTCACAGCAGGGTGATCGCCTTAGAAGGCTGCAATTTTTATTTGCCCCATCAAAGGGGCTTTTGGTGGAAATGACACTCCACCAGCAGCATGATGTCTACGAGAGGCGGGGCGGGGGAAGTGGAAGAGGACAAGTTGTTATTCTACTGGTATGTACTGAAGCTTTATAGTGTTTTAAAGATAGTTCGTTCTAGTTCTTATAATAACGTAGCATTTTATTTCTAAGGTGTAGTAAATCTTTTATATCTCACAGCAGGGAGATCACATTACAAGGCTGCAATTTTTATTTGCCCATCGAGTGGGCTTTTGGTGGAAAAGACACACCACCAGCAGCATGATGTCGACGAAAGGTGGCGAGGGTGGATTTGGAAGAGGACAAGTTGTTATTCTACTGGTATGTACTCTGGCCTCATAGCGATTTAAAGATTGTTCGTTCATCCTGATATAAGAACGTAGCATTTTACTTCTAATGTGTGGTATATCTTTGTTGTCTCACAGCAGGGTGATCGCATTACAAGGCTGCAATTCCTATTTTCCCATGAAGTGGGCTTTTGGGTGAAATGACACACCATAAGCCACATGATGTCCACGAGAGGGGTGGGGGAAGGTGGAAAAAGGACAAAGTGTTATTCTACTGGTGTGTACTCAGACTTTATAGAGTTGTAAAGATTGTTCGTTCAAGTTCATATAAGAACGTAGCATTTTATTTCTAAGGTTTAGTAAATCTTTGTTATCTCACAGTAGGGTGATCGCAATACTAGGCTGCAATTTTTATTAGCCCATCAAAGGGGATTTTTGTGGAAATGACACACTACCAGCATCATAATGTCCACGAGTGGGTGGTGGAAGGGGGGGGGGGGGGGTGGGAGTGGAAGAGGACATGTTGAGTTTCAGCTGGTATGTACCCAGGCTTTACAATGTGTCAGGGATTGTTTGTTCAAGTTCATATAGGAATGTAGCATTTTATTTCCAAGGGGTGGTAAATGTTTGTTTTTATTACACCAGGGTGATTGCATTACGAGGCTGCAATTTTTATTTGCCCATCTAGTGGACTCTAGGTGGAAATGACACACCACCAGCAGCATGATGTCCACGAAAGTCAAGGGGGGGGGGGGGGGGGGTTGAAGAGAACAAATTGTTATTCTACTGGTATATACTCACTCTTTATAGTATTTCTAAGATTGTTAATTCATGTTCATATAAGAATGTAGCATTATATTTCCAAGGTGTAGTATATCTTTGTTTTCTCACTGCAGGGTGGTCGCATTACAAGGCAGCAATTTTTATATTCCTATGAAGTAGGCTTTTGGTGGAAATGATACACCCCCAGAAGCATGTTGTCCATGAGATGGTGGGAGGGTGGGGGGGAGTGGAAGAGGACATGTTGTTATTCCACTGGTATATACTCAGGCTTTATAGTGTTTCAAAGATTGTTCGATCGAGTTCATATTAGAAAGTAGCATCTCATTTCCAAGGTGTAGAAAATCTTTGTTTTCTCACAGTAGTGTGATCCCATTACGCGGCTGCAATTTTTATTTGCCCGTCAAGTCGACTTTTGGTGGAAATGACACCCCACCAGCAGCATGATGTTCTTGGGAGGGGGGGGGGGGGGAACTGGAAGAGGACATGTTGTTATTCTACTGGTATGTACTTAGGCTGTATAGTGTTTTAAAGATTGTTTGTTCGAGTTCATATAAGAACGTAGCATTTTATTTCCAATGTGTAGTATATCTTTGTTTTCCACAGCATTGTGATCGCATTACAAAGCTGCAATTTTTATTTGCCCATCAAGTGGGCTTTAGGTGGAAATGACACACCACCAGCAGCATGATGTCCACGACTAGGGTGACGCGGTGGGGGGGGATTGGGGGATGTGCAAGAGGAAAAGTAGTTATTCTACTGGTATGTACTCAGGCTTTATAGTGTTTTAAAGATTGTTCGTTCAACCTGATATAAGAACGTAGCATTTTATTTCTAATGTGTAGTATATCTTAGTTTTCTCACAGCAGGGTGATCGCATTACAAGGCTGCAATTTTTATTTGCCCATCAAAGGGGCTTTTGGTGGAAATGACACACCACCAGAAGCATGATGTCCACGAGAGGGGGGCGGGGGCAAGTGGAAGTGGACAAGTTGTTATTCTACTGGTATGTACTGAAGCTTTAGAGTGTTTTAAAGATAGTTCATTCTAGTTAATATAATAACGTAGAATTTTATTTCTAAGGTGTAGTAAATCTTTGTTTTCTCATAGCAGGGTGATCGCATTACAAGGCTGCAATTTTTACTTTCCCATCGGGTGGACCTTTGGTGGAAATGACACACCTCCAGCAGCATGATGTCCTCGAGAGTGTGGTGGTGGTGGGGGGGGGGGGGGGGGGAGTTGAAGTGGACAAGTTCTTATTCTTCCGGTATGCACTAAGGCTTTATAGTGTTTTAAAGATTGTTTGTTCAAGTTCATATAAGTACGTAGCATTTTTCTTCCAAGGCGTAGTAAATCTTTGTTTTCTCACAGCAGGGTGATCGCATTACAAGTGTGCAATTTTTATTTGCCCATCAAGTGGGGTTTTGGTGGAAATGACACACCACCAGCTGCATGTTGTCCACGAAGGGGTGGGAGGGGGTAAGTGGAAGAGGACATGTTGTTATTCTACTTGTGTGTACACAGGCATTATAGTGTTTTAAGGATAGTTTGTTCAAGTTCATATAGGAACGTAGCAATTTATTTCTAATGTGTAGTATATCTTTGTTTTCTCACACCAGGGTGATCGCATTACAAGGCTGCAATTTTTATTAGCCCATCAAAGGGGCTTTTGGTGGAAATGACACACTACCAGCAGCGTGATGTCCACGAGTGGGTTGGGGGGAGTGGAAGAGGACATTTTGTTATTCTGCTGGTATGTACCCAGGCTTCACAGTGTTTTATAGATTGTTTGTTCAAGTTCATAGAAGAATGTAGCATTTTATTTCCAAGGTGTAGTAAATATTTGTTTTTATTACACAAGGGTGATCGCATTACGAGGCTGCAATTTTTATTTCCCCATCTAGTGGACTTTTGGTGGAAATGACACACAACCAGCAGCATGATGTCCACCTGAGGGGAGGGGGGGGGGGAGTGGAAGAGGACAAGTTGTTATTCTACTGGTATGTACTCAGGCTTTATAGTGTTTTTAAGATTGTTCGTTCAAGGGAATATAAGAACGTAGCATTTTATTTCCAAGGTGTAGTAAAACTTTGTTACCTCACAGTAGGGTGATCGCATTACAAGGCTGCAATTTTTATTTTCCCATCAAGTGTGCTTTTGATGGAAAAGACACACCATCAGCAGCATGATTTCCAGGAGAGGGTGGCAGTGTGGGGGGGGGGGGAGTGTAAGAGGACATATTGTTATTCTTCCAGTATGTACTCAGTCTTTATAGTATTTTAAAGATTGTTTGTTCAAGTTCATATAAGAACATACCTTTTTTTCCCAAGGTTTAGTAAATCTTTGTTTTCTCACAGCAGGGTGATCGCATTACAAAGCTGCAATTTTTATTTGCTCATCAAGTGGGCTCTTGGTGGAAATGACACACCACCAGCAGCATGTTGTCCACGAGAGGGGGGGGGGGGGGGAAGTGGAAGAGGACAAGTTGTTATTCTACTGGTATGTACACAGGCACTATAGTGTTTTAAAGATTGTTTGTTCAAGTTCATATAGGAACGTAGCAATTTATTTCAAATGTGTAGTATACCTTTGTTTTCTCACAGCAGTGTGATCGCATTACAAGGCTTCAATTTTTATTTGCCCATCAAGTGGACTTTTGGTGGAAATGACACACCACCAGAAATCTGATGTCCACGAGTGTGGAGGGAGGGAGGGGGGGGGGGGTTGGGTGAAATGGAAGAGGACAAGTTGTTATTCTACTGGTATGTACTCAGGCTTTATAGTGTTTTAAAGATTGTTCGTTCAAGTACACATAAGAACGTAGCATTTTGTTTCTAATATTTATTAAATCTATGTTTTTTCACAGCAGGGTGATCGCATTACAAGGCTGCAGTTTTTATTTGCCCATCAAGTGGGCCTTTGGTGGAAATGACACTCCACCAGCAGCATGGTGTCCACGAGAGGGGGGGCGGGGGCAAGTGGAAGAGGACAAGTTGTTTTTCTACGGGTATGTACTGAAGCTTTATAGTGTTCTAAAGGTAGTTCATTCTAGTTCATATGATAACGTAGTATTTTATTTCCAAGGTGTAGTAAATCTTTGTTTTCTCACAGCAGGGTGATCGCATTACAAGGCTGCAATTTTTACTTGCCCATCAAGTGGGCTTTAGGTAGAAATGACACTCCACCTGCAGCATGATTTTTAGGAACGTGTGCGATGGGTGGGGAGTGGAAGAGGACATGCTGCTATTCTGTTGGAGTAAACTCAGGCTTTTTAGTGCTTTAAAGATTGTTTGTTCAAGTTCATATAAGAACTTAGCATTTTTTTTCCAAGGCGTAGTAAATCGTTGTTTTCTCACAGCAGGGTGATCGCATTACAAGCCTGCAATTTTTATTTGCCCATCAGGTGGGCTTTTGGTGGAAATGACACACCACCAGCAGAATGATGTCCACGAGGGGGGGGGGGATGGATGTGGGAGAGGACAAGTTGTTATTCTACTGGTATGTACACAGGCATTATAGTGTTTTAAAGATTGTATGTTCAAGTTCGTATAGGAACGTAGCAATTTATTTCTAATGTGTAGTATATCTTCGTTTTCTCACAGCAGGGTGATCGCAATGCAAGAGTGCAATTTTTATTTCCCCATCATGTGGGCTTTTGGTGGAAATGACACACCACCAGCAGCATGATTTTAACGAGAAGGGGGGGGGGGGGCGGAGGCAAGTGGAAGAGGCCAAGTTGTTATTCTACTGGGATGTACTCGGGCTTTATAGTGTTTTAAAGATTGTTCGTTCATGTTCATATAAGAACGTAGCATTTTATTTCCAAGGTGTAGTAAATCTTTGTTTTCTCACAGCAGAGCGATCGCGTTACAAGGATTCAATTTTCATTTGCCCATCAAGTGGGCTTTTGGTGGAAATGACACACCACCTGCAGCTTGATATTTACGATAGGGGGGGGGGTGGGGTGGGGGTGTTGAAGGGGAGTGGAAGAGGACATGTTGTTATTCTGCTGGTATGTACTCAGGCTTAATAGTATTTAAACATTGTCCGTTCAAGTTCATATAAGAATGTAGCATTTTATTACCAAGGTGACGTAAATATTTGATTTCTCAAAGCAGTGTGTTCGCATTACAATGCTGCAATTTTTATTTTCCCATCAAGTGGGCTTTTGGTTGAAATGACACACCACCACCAGCATGATGTCCACTAGTTCGGACGGGGGGGGGGGGGGGTGGAGGAGGACAAGTTCTCATTTTACTGGTATGCACTCAGGCTTTATAGTGTTTTAAAGATTGTTTGTTCAGGTTCATACAGGAACGTAGTAATTTATTTCTAATGTGTAGTATATCTTTGTTTTCTCACAGCAGGGTGATCGCATTGCAAAGGTGCAATTTTTATTTGCCCATCAAGTGGGCTTTTGGTGGAAATGACACACCACCAGCAGCATGATGTCCATGAGAGGGGATGGGGGGATGTGGAACAGGACAAGTTGTTATTCTACTGGTATGTACTAAGGCTTTATAGTGTTTTAAAGATTGTTTGCTCAAGTTCATATAAGAACGTAACATTTTATTTCCAATGGGCTGCAATTTTTATTTGCCCAACAAGTGGGCTTTTGGTGGAAATGACACACCACCAGAAGCCTGATGTCCACGAGTGCGGCGGGGGGGGGGGGGGGGTGGAGGGGGGTGTTGGGGGAAATGGAAGAGGGGAAGTTGTTATTCTACTGGTGTGTACTCAGCCTTTATAGTGTTTTAAAGATTGTTCATTCAAGTTCACATAAGAACGTTGCGTTTTGTTTGTAATGTTTAGTAAATCTTTGTTTTCTCACAGCAGGGTTATCGCATTACAAGGCTGCAGTTTTTATTTGCCCATCAAGTGGGCCTTTGGTGGAAATGACACACCACCAGCAGCATGATGTCCACGTGAGGGGGGGGGGGTAGTGAAACAGGCCAAGTTGTCATTCTACTGGTATGTACTCCGGCTTTATAGTGTTTTAAAGATAGTTCGTTCAAGTTCATATAAGAACGTAGCATTTCATTTGCAAGGTGTAGTATATCTTTGTTTTCTAACAGCAGGGTGATCGAATTACAAGGCTGCACTTTTTAACTGCCAATCAAGTGGGCTTTTGGTGGAAATGACACATTACCACCAGCATGATTTCAACGAGTGGGGGGGGGGGGGGGGGGGTGCAAGAAGACAAGTTCTCATTCCACTATTATGTACTCAGGCTTTATAGCGTTTTACAGATTTTTTGTACTAGTTCATTCAAGAACATAGCATTTTATTTCTAAGGTTTAGTAAATCTTCGTTTCCTCACAGCAGCCTGATTGCATTACAACGCTGCAATTTTTATTTGCCCATGAAGTGGGCTTTTGGTGGAAATGACACACCACCAGCAGCAAGATGTCCACGTGAGGGGTGGGGGAGAGTAAAAGGGGACTAGTTGTTATTCTACTCTTATGTACTCAGGCTTTATAGTGTTTTAAAGAATGTTCGTTCAAGTTCATATAAGAACGTAGCATTTTATATCTAAGGTTTAGTAAATGTTTGTTTTCTCACAGCAGGGTTATCGCATTAGAAGACTGCAATTTTTATTTGCCCTTCAAATTGGCTTTTGGTGGACATTACACACCACCAGCAGCATGATGTCCACGAGAGGGGGGGGGCGGGGGGGGGGGGGGTGCGGGGACAACTGGAAGAGGACAAGTTGTTATTCTACTGGTATGTACTGAAGCTTTAGTGTGTTTTAAAGATAGTTCATTCTTGTTCATATTAGAACGTAGCATTTTATTACCAAGGTGTCGTAAATCTTTGATTTCTCAACGCAGTGTGTTCGCATTACAAAGCTGCAATTTTTATTTGCCAAGCAAGTGGGCTTTTGGTGGAAATGACACACCACCGCCAGCATGATGTCCACTAGTGGGGGGGAGTGGAAAAGAACAAGTTCTCATTCTACTGGAATGTACTCAGGCTTTATAGTGTTTTAAAGATTGTTCGTTCAAGTTCATATAAGAACGTAGCATTTTATTTCCAAGGTGTAGTAAATCTTTGTTTTCTCACAGCAGGGTGATCGCATTACATGGCATCAATTTTTATTTGCCCATCAAGTGGGTTTTTGGTTGAAAAGACACACCACCAGCAGCATGATGTCCACGAGAGTGGGCGAGGGTGGAATTGGAAGAGGACAAGTTGTTATTCTGCTGGTATGTACTCAGGCCTTATAGCGTTCTAAAGATTGTTCGTTCAACATGATATAAGAACGTAGCATTTTATTTCTAATGTGTAGTATATCTTTGTTTTCTCACACCAGGGTGATAGCATTACAATGCTGCAATGTTTATTACCCCATCAAGTGGGCTTTTGGTGGAAATGACATACCACTAGCAGCATGATGTCCACGAGAGGTGGGGGGGAAGTGGAAGAGAACAACTTTTTATTCTACTGGTATGTTTCCAGGCTATATAGTATTTTAAAGATAGTGAATTCAAATTCATATAAGAACGTAGCATTATATTTCCAAGGTGTGGTAAATATTTGCTCTCTCACACCAGTGTGACTGCATTACAAGGCTGGAATATATATTTGCCCATCAAGTGGGCTTTTGGTGGAAATGACACATCACCAGCTTCATGATTTTTACGAGAGGCGGGGGTGGAGGCAAGTGGAAGAGGACAAGTTGTTATTCGACTGGTATGTACTCAGGCTTTATAGTGTTTTAAAGATAGTTCATTCAAGTTCATATAAGAACGTGGCATTTTATTTCCAAGGTGTACTAAATGTTTGTTTTTTCACAGCAAGGTGATCGCATTACAAGGCTCCAATTTTTATTTGCCCATCAAGTGGCCTTTTGGTGGAAATGATGCACCATAAGCAGCATGATATCTACGAGGGGGGGGGGGGGGGGTGGGAACTGGAAGAGGACAAGTTGTTATACTATTGGTATGTACTTACGCTTTATAGGGTTATAAAGATTGTTTGTTCAAGTTCATATAAGAATGTGGCATTTTATTTCCAAGGTGTAGTAAATCTTTGTTTTCTCACAGCAGGGTGACCGCATTACGAGGCTGCAATTTTTATTTGCCAATCAAGTGGGCTTTTGGTGGAAATGACACACCACCTGCAGCATGATTTTTACGAGATGGGGGGGGGGGGGGGGGGCAAACGGAAGGGAACAAGTTTTTATTCTACTGGTATTTACCCAGGATTTATAGTGTTTTAAAGATAGTTCGTTCAAGTTCATATAAAAAGGTAGCATTTTATTTCCAATGTGTAGTATATCTTTGTTTTCTCAAAGCAGGGTGATCGCATTACAATACTGCAATTTTTTTTTGTCCATTAAGTGGGTTTTTGGTGGAAAGGACACAGCACCAGCAGCATGATGTCCACGAGTAGGGGGGGGAGGGAAGTGGAAGAGGACAACTTGTTACTCTACTGGTATGTACTCAGCCTTTATAGTATTTTAAAGATTGTTAATTCGAGTTCATAAAAGAACGTAGCATTTTATTTCCAACATGTAGTACATCTTTGTTTTCTCACAGCAATGTGATCGAATTAAATGGGTGCAATTTTTATTTGCCCATTAAGTGGGCTTTTGGTGGAAATGACACACCACCTTCAGCATGATTATTACTCAGATGGGGGGTTGGGGGCAAGTGGAAAGCGACATGTTGTTATTCTACTGGTATGTACTCAGGCTTTATAGTGTTTTGAAGATAGTTCGTTCATGTTTATATAAGAACGTAGCATTTAATTTCCAAGGTGTGGTAAATCTTTGTTTTCTCACAGCAATGTGACCGCAATACAAGGCTGCAATTTTATATTGCCCATCAAGTTGGCTTTTGGTGGAAATGACACACCACCAGCAGCATGATGTCCACGAGAGGGGGGAGGGGAAGTGTGGAAGAGGACAAGTTGTTATTGTATTTGTATGTACTCAGGATTTATTGTGTTTTAAAGATTGTGCGTTCAAGTTCATATAAGAGCATAGCATTTTATTTCCCAAGTGTAGTAAATCTTTGTTTTCTCACAGCAGGGTGATCGGATTACAAGGCTGCAATTTTTATTTGCCCATCAATTGGGCTTTTGGTGGAAACGACACACCACCAGCAGCATTATGTCCATGAGAGGGAGGGGGGGGGGGCAGTGGTGAAGAGGACAAGTTGTAATTCTGCTGGTATGTACTCAGGCCTTATAGTGTTTCAAAGATTGTTCGTTCAAGTTCATATAGGAACGTAGCATTTTCTTTCCTAAGTGTAGTAAATCTTTCTTTTCTCACAGCAGGGTGATCGGATTACAAGGCTGTAATTTTTATTTGCCCATCAAGTGGGCTTTTGTTGGAAATGACACACCACCAGCAGAATGATGTCCATGAGAGGGTGGAGGGGAAGTGGAAGAGGACAAGTAGTTGTTCTACGGGTATGTGCTCAGGCATTATAGTGCTTTAAAGGTTGTTCGATCAAGTTCATATAAGAACGTAGCATTATATTTTCTAAGTGTAGTGAATCTTTGATTTCCCACAGCAGGGTGAACGCATTACAAGGCTGTAATTTTTATTTGCCCATCAAGTTAGCTTTTGATGGAAATGACACACCACCAGCAGCTTGATGTCCACGACGGGGGGGGGGGCGGTAGGAAGGATGAGGACAAGTTGTTATTCTAAAGGTATGTACACATTCTTTATAGTGTTATAAAGGTTGTTCGTTCAAGTTCATATAAGAGAGTAGCATTTTATTTCCAAAATTTAGTAATTCTTTGTTTTCTCACAACAGGGTGATGGCATTAAAGCTGCAATTTTTAATTGCCCATCAAGTGGGCTTTTGGTTGAAATGACACACCACCAGCAGCATGATGTCCACGAAAGTCGACGAGGGGAAGTGGTAGAGGACAAGTGGTTATTCTACTGGAATGTACACATTCTTTATAGTGTTTTAAAGATTGTTCGCTAAAGTTCATATACGAACGTAGCATTTTATTTCCAATGTGTAGTTAATCTTTGGTTACTCACAGCAGGGAGATCGCATTACAAGGCTGCAATTTTTATTTGCCCATCTAGTGGGTTTTAGGTGGAAATGACACCCCACCAGCAGCATGATGTCGACGAGGGAGGGGGGGGGGAGTGGAAGAGGACAAGTTGTTATTCTACTGGTACGTACTCAGGCTTTATAGCGTTTTAAAGATTGTTCGTTCAAGTTCGTATAAGAACGTAGCTTTTTATTTCCAAGGTTTAGTAAATCTTTGTTTCCTCACAGCAGGGTGATCGCATTACAAGGCTGCAATATTTATTTGTCCATCAAGTGGGCTTTAGGTGGAAATGACACACCACCTGCAGCATGATGTCCATGAGTGGTGGGGGGGGGGGGGGTGGGGGCGAGAATGGAGGAGGACAAGTTGTTATTCTACTGGTTTGTACTCAGGCTTTATGGTGTTTTAAAGATTGTTTGTTCAAGTTCATATAAGAATGTAGCATTTTATTTCTCAAGTGTTGTAAATCTTGATTTTCTCAAAGCAGGGTGATCGCATTGCAAGGCTGCAATTTTTATTCTACTGGTATGAACACAGGCATTATAGTGTTTCCAAGATTGTTCGTTCAAGTTCATATAAGAACATAGCATTTTATTTCCCAAGTGTTGTAAATCTTCGTTTTCTCACAGCAGGGAGATCGCTTCACAAGGCTGCAATTGTTATTTGCCCATCAAATGGGCTTTTGGTGGAAATGACACACCTGCAGCAGCATGATGTCGACGAGGGGGGGGGGGGGATTGGAAGAGGACAAGTTGTTATTCTACTAGTATGTACTCAGGCTTTATAGCGTTTTAAAGATTGTTCGTTCAAGTTCATATAAGAACGTAGCTTTTAATTCCAAGGTTTAGTAAATGTTTGTTTCCTCACTGCAGGGTGATTGCATTACATCATCATCATCTTGGACAGTTTCCAGCCACTGGCTGGGTCTGTCGGGAACACAAGCCTCTCCACCGTGTTCTGTCTTTCCACCATTCCCCCTCTTCCACCTTCGTCCAGTTCTCTCCTCTTCTCATCACACATTCCTTCACTCCCTTCACCCATCTATCTCTTGGTCTTCCTCTGGGCCTCTTCCCCTCCAGTTGCAGATCAAACATCCTCTTTGGAATTCTTCCCTCATCCATTCTCTTCATGTGTCCATACCACTGCAGTCTTGATTTTTCTATCCTGTCCTGTACTGGTTCCTCCTTTAGTCTTTCCCTCACATACAAATTTCGCAATCTGTCTCGTCTTGTTACACCCAACCTGCTCCTCTGGAACTTCATTTCACTAGCCTGTATTCTACTTTTGTCACTTTTGTGCATTACCCATGTCTCACTTCCGTATGTCAATATGGGGACAAAGTAGGTTCGGTATATAATTCCCTTGGATTTCTGTGGCACCTCCTTGCTCCAAATAAGCCACCTAATGCATTTGTAGAACTGCCCTGCTTTTCTGCATCTTTCATTTATTTCCATTGCGTTTCCCCCCTTACTTTCAATCACGCTTCCCAGGTACTTGAAGTTCTCTACCACTTGTAGTTTTTCCCCTCCACAAGTTATATCCACATTTGGCCTATTCTTCTTCCTTGTTGTGACGATTATTTCACTTTTCTTTGCAGAGAAATGCATTCCATATCGTGCTGCCGTTGCCTCCCATGCATCTAACTGCTCTTGCACCTCCTTCACGCAATTTCCCCATAACATCAGGTCATCGGCAAAAAGCACTGCTTTCATTTTATGATCTCCAATTGCATCTGATACTTGCTGTAGGATTTCATCCATAACAATAATAAACAATAAAGGCGAAAGTGCACTTCCCTGTCGCAGCCCATTTTCCAGCTTGAACCATGCAGTACGTTCCCTCCCCACTTTCACACAACTCTCGCTTCCCTCATACATTTTTCTGACTTTTCGTGTAATCTCTTCATCTATCCCTTTTGCGTTCAGCACATCCCAGAGCTTGTCCCTACAGATACTGTCATACGCCTTCTCAATATCCAAAAAGGCCATGATTAAGTCCTTCCCGTACTCATAGTGCCTTTCCTGCAGTTGCCTTACCGCAAATATGAGGTCCGTTGTTGATCTTCCCGGTCTGAAACCGTACTGCTCCTCTTGCAGTCTACTTTCAATACTGCTTCTTATTCTCTTCTCCAGCATCTTTTCATAGATTTTTCCACAGTGGCATAGCAGGGTGATTCCTCTGTAGTTCTCACATCTCCTTTTATCCCCTTTCTTGAAGATCGGGACTATAATTCCTTTCTTCCAATCCTCAGGAATTCTGTTCTCCTTCCACACCACCCTCAGCACTCTGTATAGCCACTGGGTTCCTACTTCTCCTGCTGCTCGTATCATATCCACTGTTACTTCGTCCCAACCTGGTGCCTTGCCCCCTTTCATCCTCTTTATGGCTTCTTCCACTTCATTCCAAGTTAGATCATCAATTTCCCCACTATTATAATCGTCTGCTGCCTTAGGCTCTCCATCGCTGTTAGTTACCTGCTTGGCAGCATTCAACAGATCTTCAAAGTACTCCTTCCAAATCTTTTTGAGCTCATGCATTTCCTCCACAACTCATCCATTATTATCCATGATCCTCAGGCACTCACTTCTGTCATTCCTCTTATTTCTTACCATGGTGTAAAGTACTTTTTTGTTCCCTTCACTGTCCTCTTCTAACATTCTTGTCCATTTTTCCATCCACTTCTTCTTCTCCGCCCTTACTATGGTCTGTGCCGCTTTCTTGCTTTCCTTATATTTTACCCTAGCTTCCTCTGTTCGGGTCTGGAACCATTCTCTGAAGGCTTTGTTCTTTCGAAGTACTCCCTCTTTACATATGTTGTTCCACCATGGGGTTTCCCTACTTCTCCTCTTTGTGCTAGTTCTTCCGCACACAGTCTCAGCTGCCTCAACTAGAGCCCTCTTAAAATCGCCCCATTCTTCTTCCACTGTTCTCTGATCTTCCTTTGGCAGCTTCTTCCTGATCAGTGTCTGGTACTGGGTCTTCCGTTCATCCTCTTTCAGCATCCATGTCTTCAACCTTTTCTCCTGTATATCTGTTGCCCTCCTATCTTTTTTCTCTCTTAGGGTGGCTACCAACAGCCGATGGTCGCTGTCTAAGGCCTCAGATGGTATGACCTTAACATCTGTGAGGCTGCTCATCATCTGCCTATCCACTAGTACATAGTCTACTACTGAAGTTTGGGACCAGTCCCCACTGTACCAAGTTATTTTGTGACTACTCCTCTTTTTTATTTGCCCATCAAGTGCGCTTTTGGTGGAAATGACACACCACCAGCAGCAAGATGCCCACGCGTGGGGGGAGGTCGGTGTAGTGGAAGAGGACTAGCTTTGATTCTACTGGTATGTACGCAGGGTTTATAGTGTTTTAAAGATTGTTCATTCAAGTTCACATAAGAACGTATCATTTTATTTCCAAGGTGTAGTAAATCTTCGTTTTCTCACAGCAGGGTGATCGCATTGCAAGGCTGCAATTTTTATTTGCCCATCAAATGGGCTTTTGGTGGTAAAGGCACACCACCAGCAGCATGATGTCGACAAGGGGGGGGGGGGGAAGTGGAAGAGGACAAGTTGTTATTCTACTGGTATCTACTCGGGTTTTATAGTGTTTTAAAGATAGTTCGTTCAAGTTCCTATAAGAACGTACGACTTTATTTCCAAAGAGTAGTAAATCTTTCCTTTCTCACAGCAGGGTGATTGCATTGCAAGGCTGCAATTTTTATTTGGCCATCAAGTCGGCTCTTCGTGGAAATGACACACCACCAGCAGCATGATGTCCACGAGAAGGGGGGGGGGGTGGAGTGGAAGAGGACTAGTTTTGATTCTACTGGTATGTACTCAGGGTTTATAGTGTTTTAAAGATTGTTCATTCAAGTTCACATACGAACGTATCATTTTATTTCCAAAGAGTAGTGAATCTTTGTTTTCTCGCAGCAGGGTGATCGCATTACAAGGCTGCAATTTTTATTAGCCCATCAGGTGGGATTTGAAGGAAATGACACACCACCACCAGCATGATGTGCATGTGTGGGGGGGGGGGGGCGGGAAGTGTTAGAGGACAAGTTGTTATTCTACTGGTATGTACACAGGCTTAATAGTATTTTACAGATTGTTCGTTCAAGTTCATATAAGAACGTAGCATGTTATTTCCAAGGTGTAGTAAATCTTTGTGTTCTCACAGCAGGGAGAACGCGTTATAAGGCTGCAATTTTTATTTGCCCATCAAGTGTGCTTTTGGTGTAAATGACACACCACCAACAGCTTGTTGTTTGCGTGATAAGGGGGGGGGGGTTGTAATTGGAATGGGATGAGTTTTTATTCTATTGGTATGTACTCTGGCCTTGTAGTGTTTTAAAAATTGTTCGTTCAGGATCATATAAGAACATAACATTTTATTTCCCAAGTGTAGTAAATTATTGTTTTCTCACAGCAGGGTGATCGCATTACAAGGCTGCAATTTTTATTTTCCCATCAAGTGGGCTTTTGATGGAAATGACTCGGCACCAGCAGCATGAAGTCCACGGTAGGGGGGAGGGGGGAGGAAGTGTCAGAGGGCAAATTGTTATTCTGCTGGTATGTAATCAGGCTTTATAGAGTTTTAAACATTGTTCGCTGAAGTTCATATAAGAACGTAGCATTTTGTTTCCTAAGTGTAGTAAACTTTGTTATCTCTCCACAGGGTGGTCGCATTACAAGGCTGCAATTTTTATTTGCCCATCAAGTGGGCTATCGGTGGAAATGACACACCACAAGCAGCATGATGTCCGCACGAGGGTGGGGGGGGGGGGGGGAGTGGCAGAGGACATGTTTTTATTCTACTGGTATGTACACAGGCTTTATAGTGTTTTAATGATAGTTCGTTCAAGTTCATATAAGAACATAGCATTTCATTTCCAAGGTGTAGTAAATCATTGTTATCTCACAGCAGAGTGATCGCATTACAAGGTTGCAATTTTTATTTGCCCTTCAAGTGGGCTTTTGGTGGAAATGACACACCACCAGCAGCTAGATATCCACGAGAGGGTGAGGGAGGAGGGGGGGGGGGAAGTGGAAGAGGACAAGGTGTTATTCTACTGCTATGTACTCAGATTTTATAGAGCTTTAAAGGAGGTTGTGTGTTCAAGTTCATATAAGAACGCAGCATTTTATTTCCAAGGTGTAGTAAATCTTTGTTTTCTTACGGCAGGGTGATCGCATTACAAGGCAGCAATTTTTATTTGCCCATCAAGTGGGCTTTCGGTGGAAATGACACACCACAAGCAGCATGATGTCCGCACGAGGGTGGGGGGGGGGGAGTGGCAGAGGACATGTTTTTATTCTACTGGTATGTACTCAGGCTTAATAGTGTTCTAATGATAGTTCGTTCAAGTTCATATAAGAATATAGCATTTCATTTCAAAGGTGTAGTAAATCATTGTAATCTCACAGCAGAGTGATCGCATTACAAGGCTGCAATTTTTATTTGCCCTTCAATTGCGTTTTTGGTGGAAATGACACACCACCAGCAGCTAGATGTCCACGAGAGGGGTGGAGGGGGGGAAGTGGAAGAGGACAAGGTGTTATTCTACTGGTATGTACTCAGGTTTTATAGAGCTTTAAAGGTTGTGTGTTTCTAGTTCATATAAGAACGTAGCATTTTATTTCCAAGGTGTAGTAAATCTTTGTTTTCCCTCAGCAGGGTGATCGCATTACAAGGCTGCTATATTTATTTGCCCGTCAATTGGGGTTTTGGTTGAAATGACACCCCATCAGCAGCATGATGTACACTAGAGGATGAGGGGGGAAGTGGAAAAGCACAAGTTGTTATTCTACTGGTATGTACACTGGCTTTATAGTGTTTTAAAGTTTGTTCGTTCAAGTTCATATAAGAACATAACATTTTATGTCCAAGGTGTAGTTAATCTTTGATTTCTCACACCTGGTGATTGCATTAAAAGGCTGCAATTTTTTTTTGCCATCGAGTGGGCTTTTGGTGGAAATGACACACCACCAGCAGCATGATGTCCACGAGGGGGGGGGGGGGGGGATGGGGGAGTGGATGAGGACAAGTTGTTATTCTACTGGTCTGTACTCAGGCTTTATAGTGTTTTAAAAACTGTTCATTGAAGTTCATATAAGAACGTAGCATTTTATTTCCAAGGTGTAGTAAATCTTTGTTTTCTCACAGCAGGCTGATCACATTACTTCTGCAATTTTTATTTGCCCGTCAAGTGCGCCTTTGGTGGAAATTACACACCACCAGCAGCATGATGTCCACGAGAGGGGGGGGGGGTGGAAGTTTCAGAGGACAAGTTGTTATTCTACTGATATGTAATCAGGCTTTGTAGTGTTTTAAACATTGTTCGTTGAAGTTCATATAAGAACGTAGCATTTTGTTTCCTAAGTATAGTAAACTTTGTTATCTCACCGCAGGGTGGTCGCATAACAAGGCTGCAATTTTTATTTACCCATCAAGTGGGCTTTTGGGGGAAATGACACATCACCACCAGCTTGATGTCCACGAGAGTGGCAGGGGGGTGGAGGGGGGGTGGGAGTGGAAGGGGACAAGTTGTTATTCTACTGGTATGTACTCAGGCTTTATAGCGTTTTAAAGATTGTTCGTCCAAGTTCATGTAAGAACGTAGCTTTTTATTTCCAAGGTTTAGTTAATCTTTGTTTTCTCACAGCAGGGTGATCGCATTACAAGGCTGCAATTTTTATTTGCCCGTCAAGTGGGCTTTAGGTGGAAATGACACATCACCTGCAGCGTGATGTCCATGAGTGGGGGGGGGGGGGGGGTGGGTGAGAATGGAGAAGGACAAGTTGTTATTCGACTGGTATGTACTCAGGGTTTATAGTGTTTTAAAGATAGTTCATTCAAGTTAATTTAAGGACGTAGCATTTTATTTCCAAGGTGTAGTAAATTTTTGTTTTCTCACAGCACGGTGATCGCATTACAAGGCTGCAATTTTTATTTGCCCATCTAGTCGGGTTTTCGTGGAAGTGACACACCACCAGCAGCATGATGTACACGAGAGGGGGTGGTGAAATGGAAGATGACTAGTATTGATTCTACTGGTATGTACTCAGGGTTTATACTGTTTTAAAGATTGTTCATTCAAGTTCACATACGAACGTAGCATTTTATTTCCAAAGAGTAGTAAATCTTTGTTTTCTCGCAGCAGGGTGATCGCATTACAAGGCTGCAATTTTTATTTGCCCATCAGGTGGGCTTTTGGTGGAAATGACACACCAGCAGCAACATGATGTCCACGAAAGTTTGGGGGAAGTGGAAGAGGACAAGTTGTTACTCTACTGGTATGTACTCGGGCTTAATGGTGTTTGATAGATTGTACATTCAAGTTCATATAGGACTGTAGCATTTTATATCAAAGATGTAGTAAATCTTAGTTTCCTCACAGCAGGGTGATCGCATTGCAAGGCTGCAATTTTTATTCTAGTTGTGTGTACACAGGCTTTATAGTGTTTTAAAGGATGTTCGTTCAAGTTCATTTAAGAATGTAGCATTTTATTTCCCAAGTGTAGTAAATCTTTGTATTCTCACAGCAGGGAGATCGCATTATAAGGCTGCAATTTATATTTGCCCATCAAGTGGGCATTTGGTGAAAATGACACACCACCAGCAGCATGATGTCCATGAGAGGGGGGGAGGGGCATGTGGGAGAGGACAAGTTGTTATTCTACTGGTTTGTACTTAGGCTTTATAGTGTTGTAACGATTGTTCGTTCAAGTTCATGTAAGAACGTAGCATTTTATTTCCTAGGTTTAGTAAATTTTTGTTATCTCAAAGCAGGGTGATAGCATTACAAGTCCGCAATTTTTATTTGCCCATCAAGTGGGCTTTTGGTGGAAATGACACACCACCAGCAGTATGATGTCCACGAGAGGGTGCGGGGGGAAGTGGAAGAGGACAAGTAGTTATTCTTCTGTTATGTACACTGGTTTTGTAATGTTTTAAAGACTGATCATTCAAGTTCTTATAAGAACGAATCATTTTATTTTCAAGGTCTGCTAAAACTTAGTCTTTTCACAGCAGGGTGATGGCATTACAAAGCTGCAATTTTATTTGCCCATCAAGTGGGGTTTTGTTGGAAAGGATACACCACCACCAGCATGAGGACCAACAGGGATTTGGGGGGGGGGGGGGCAGAAACGGAAGAGGACGAGTTGTTATTCTACTGGTATGTACTCAGGTTTTATAGTGTTTTAAAGATAGTTCGTTCAAGGTCATATAAGAACATAGCATGTTATTTCCAAGGTGTAGTAAATCTTTGTTTTCTCACAGCAGGGAGATCGCATTATAAGGCTGCAATTTATATTTGCCCATCAAGTTTGCTTTTGGTGGAAATGACACACCACCAGCAGCATGATGTATACCAGGGGGGGGGGGGGGGGGAATAGAAGAGGACATGTTGTTACTCCACTGTTATGTACTCAGGCTTAATAGTGTTTTTAAGATTGTTCGTTCTAGTTCATATAAGTACGTAGCATTTTAATTCCACGGTGTAGTAAATCTTTGTTTTCTCGCATCAGTGTTATCGCAGTACAAAGCTTCAAATTTCATTTGCCCATCTACTCTGCTTTTGATGGAAATGACACACCACCAGAAGCTTGATGTCGACGAGAGGGAGGGGGAGGGGGGGGGGGTGGTGTTGTAAGTGGAAGAGGGCAAGTTGTTATTCTACTGGTATGTACTCAGTCCTTATAATGTTTTAAAGATTGATTGTTCGAGTTCATAAAAGAACGTAGCATTTTATTTGCAAGGTGTAGTAAATCTTTGTTTTCTCACAGCAGGGCGATCGCATTACAAGGCTGCAATTTTTATTTGCCCATGAAGCGGGCATTTGGTGGAAATGGCATTCCACCAACAGCATGATGTATATGATAGGGGGGGGGGGGGGGGAATAGAAGAGGACAAGTTGTTATTCTACTGGTATATACTCAGGCTTTATAGTGTTTTAAAGATTGTTTGTTGAAGTTCATATCAGAACGTAGCATTTTATTTCCAAAGTGTAGTAAATCTTTGTTTTCTCACAGCAGGGTGATTGCATTACAAGGCTGCAATTTTTATTTGGCCATGAAGTGGGCTTTTGGTGGAAATGACACACCACCAGCAGCATGATATCCATGGAGGGGGGGGGGGGGGGAGGAGTGGAAGAGAACAAGTTGTTATTCCACTGGTATGTACTCAGGCTTTATAGTGTTTTAAAGGTTGATCATTCAAATTCATATAAGAACGCAGTATTTTATTTCCAAGGGTAGTTAATCTTTGTTTTCTCACAGCAGGGTGATCGCATTACTAGGCTGCAATTGTTATTTGCCCATCAAGTGGCTTTTGGCGGAAATGACATACCATCAGCAGCATGATATCCACGTGAGGCGGGGGGGGGGGGGGGGGACGTGGAAGGGGACAAGTTGTTATTTTCCTGGTATGTACTCAAGCTTTATAGTGTTTTAAAGATTGTTCGTTGACGTTCATATAAGAACGTAGCATTTTATTTCCCAGGTGTAGTAAATCTTTGTTTTCTCACAACAGGGTGATCACATTACAAGGCTGCAATTTTTATATGGCCATCAAGTGGGCTTTTGGTGGAAATAACACACCACCAGCAGCATGATGTAGACAAGAGGGGGGGGGGGGGGGATTGGATGAGTACAAGTTGTTATGCTACTGGTATGTACTCAGGATTTATAGTGTTTTGAAGATTGTTCGGCCAAGTTCATATATGAACGTAGCATTTTATTTCCAATTTGTAGTAAATTTTTTTTTCTCACAGCAGTGTGAGGGCATTACAAGTTCGGAATTTTTATTTGCCCATCAAGTGGGCTTTTGGTGGAAATGAGATACCATGAGCAGCATGATGTCCACGTGAGGGAGGGGGGGGGGAGGGGGGGGGGAAGAGTACAAGTTGTTACTCTACTGGTATGTACTCAGGCTTTTTAGTGTTCTAACGATTTTTCGTTCAAGTCCATATAAGAAGGTGGCATTTTATTTCCAAGGTGTAGTAAATCTTTGATTTCTCACAGCAGGATGATCGCATTACAAGTCTGCAATTTTTTTTGCCCATCAAATTGGCTCTTGGTGGAAATGACACCACCAGCAGCATGATGTTTACGAGAGGGGAGAGGGGGACTATGAAGAGGACAAGTTGTTATTCTACTGGTATGTACTCAGGCTTTACAGTGTTTTAAAGATAGTTTGTTCAAGTTCATATAAGAATGTAGCATGTTATTTCCAAGTTGTAGTAAATCTTTGATTTCTCACAGCGAGGCGATTGCATTACATGGCTGGAATTTTTATTTGCCCATCAAGTGGGCTTTTGGTGGAAATGGCACACCACCAGGAGCATGATGTCCACGATGGGAGGGAGGGAGGGTGGAGGGAAGTGGAAGAGGACAAGTTGTTATTCTACTGGTACGTACTCAGGGTTTATAGTGTTTAAAAGATTGTACGTTCAAGTTCATATAAGAACGTTGCATTTTATTTCGAACGTGTTGTAAATCTTTGTTTTCTCACAGCAGGGTGATTGCATTACAAAGCTGCAATTTTTATTTGAGCATCAACTGGGCTTTATGTGGTAATGACACACTACAAGCAGCTTGATGTCCACGAGAGAGGGGGGCAGGGTTGTAAGTGGAAGAGGACAAGATGTTATTCTACTGGTATGTACTCAAGCTTTATAGTGTTTCAAAGATTGTTCATTCAAGTTCATATAAGAACGTAGAATTTTATTTCCAAGGTGTAGTAAATCTTTGTTTTCCCACATCAGGGTGATCGCATTACAAGGCTGCAATTTTTATTTGCCCATCAAGTGGGCTTTTGGTGGAATTGACACACCACCGGTGCTTGATGTCCATGAGAGGGGTGGGTGGGGGGGAAGTGGAAGAGGACATGTTGTTATCCTACTGGTATGTACTCAGACTTTATAGTGTTTTAAAGATTGTTCGTTCAAGATCATATAAGAACGTAGCATTTTATTTCCAAGGTGTAGTAAATCTTTGTTTTCCCCCATCAGGGTGATCGCATTACAAGGCTGCAATTTTTATTTGCCCATCAAGTGGGCTTATGGTGGAAATGACACACCACCAGCAGCATGATGTACAGCATGGGGGGGGGGGGGGGGGGAATTGGAAGAGGACAAGTTGTTATTTCACTGGTATGTACTGAGACTTTATAGTGTTTTAAAGATAGTTCATTCAAGTTCATAT
The DNA here is from genome assembly GCF_021461385.2 of Schistocerca piceifrons. Taxonomy (NCBI): domain Eukaryota; kingdom Metazoa; phylum Arthropoda; class Insecta; order Orthoptera; family Acrididae; genus Schistocerca; species Schistocerca piceifrons. Next base: position 130,429 of record NW_025727586.1, on the reverse strand, counting down.
AAGAACGTAGCATTTTATTTCCAAGGTGTAGTAAATCTTTGCTTTCTCACAGCAGGGTGATCGCATTACAAGGCTGCAATTTTTATATGCCCATCAAGTGGGCTTTTGCTGGAAATGACACACCACCAGCAGCATGATAAACAGCAGAGTGGGAGGGGGGGAATTGGAAGAGGACAAGTTGTTATTCCACTGGTATGTACTCAGGCTTTATAGTGAATTAAATATAGTTCGTTCAAGTTCATATAAGAATGTCACATTTTATTTCTACGGTGTAGTAAATCTTTGTTTTCTCACAGCAGGGTGATCGCATTACAAGGATGCAAATTTTATATGCCCATCAAGTGGGCTTTTGGTGAAAATGACACACCACCAGCAGCGTGATGTCCACGAAAGTGGTGGGGGCGGGAGTGGAAGAGGACAAGTTGTTATTCTACTGGTATGCACTCAGGCTTTATAGTGTTTTAAAGGTTGTTCGTTCAAGTTCATATGAGAACGTAGCATTTCATTTCCAAGGTGTGGTAAACCTTAGTTTTCTCAGAGGTGGTTGATTGCATAACAAGGCTGCAACTTTTATTTGCCCATCAATTGAGCTTTTGGAGCAAAAAACACACCAGGCTGTGCCCACGCGGTGGGGGGGGGGGGGGGTAGTGGAAGAAGAGACAAGTAGTTATTCTACTGAGGCTTTATAGTGTTTTAAATATTGTTGGTTCAAGTTCATATAAGAACGTAGCATTTTATTTTCAAGGTGTAGTAAATTTTTTGTTTTCTCACAGCATTACAAGGCTGCGTTTTTTATTTGCCCATCAAGTGGGCTTTTGGTGGAAATGACACACCACCATCAGCTTGATGTCACCGAGAGGGAAGGGGGCGGAGTGGGCGGGAAGTGGAAGGAGACAAGTTGTTAGTCTACTAGTATTTACTCAGGCTTTATAGTGTTTTAAACATTGTTCGTTCAACTTGATATAAGAACGTAGCATTTTATTCCCAAGGTGTAGAAAATCTTTGTTACACAGCAGGGAGATCGCATTACAAGGCTGCATTTTTTATTTGCCCATCTAGTGGGGTTTTGGTGGAAATGACACACCACCAGCAGCATGATTACAACGAGGGGGGGTGGGGTGGGGAAGTGGAAGAGGACAAGTTGTCATTCTGCTGATATGTACTCATGCTTTATAGTGTTGTAAAGAATGTTTGTTCAAGTTCGTATAAGAACGTAGCATTTTATTTCCAAGGTTTAATAAATTTGTTGTTTGCTCACGGCAGGGAAATCGCATTACAAGGCTGCAATTTTTATTTGCCCATCAGGTGTGCTTTTGGTGTAAATGACACACCACCATCAGCTTGATGTCCACGAGAGGGGGGTGGGTGGGAGGGGGCCGGAAGTGGAAGAAGACAAGTTGTTAGTCTACTGGTATGTACTGAGGCTTTAGAGTGTTTTAAACAAAGTTTGTTCAACTTCATATAAGAACGTAGCATTTTGTTTCAGAGGTGTAGAAAACCTTTGTTTTGACACAGCAGGGAGATCACATCACAAGGCTGCAATTTTTATTTGCCCATCAAGTGTGCTTCTGGTGGAAATGACACACCACCAGCAGCAATATAACCACGTGGGGGGGGGGGGGTTTGTAAGTGGAAGAGAACAAGTTGTTATTCTACTGGTATGTACTCAGACTTTATAATATTTTAAATATTGCTCGTTCAGCTTCTTTAAAGAACATAGCATTTTATTTCCAAGGTGTGGTAAATCTTTGTTTTCTCACAGCAGGGTGATCGCATTACGAGGTTGCAAATTTTATTTGCCCATCAAGTGGGCATTTGGTAGAAATGACACACCACCAGCAGAATGATAACCACGAGGGGGGGGGGGGGGGAAAAGGAAGAGGACAAGTTGTATTTCTACTGGTATGTACTCAGGCATTGTAGTGTTAGACCAATTATAGATTCCGATGCTTCACTTCAGGTTTACTGTATCCCTTGGACCTTCTTATTAACGATGAAACACAGATATTGCATCGAAATTAACTCCAAAATCACAATGCCGACTTCAGTACAAGAAGACTGACTCTTCTCACTGTCTATGTATTAAACCTTTCCTCTGAGACAAGTTTTAGATTCAGATGCTTCACTTCAGGTTTACTGTATCCCTTGGACCTTCTTATTGACGATTAAACACAGACATTGCATCGGAATTAAATACAAAAGGCACAATGCCGACTTAAGTACAAGAAGATCGACTCTTTTTAGTGTCTATGTTTTGAACCTTTCCTGTGAGACCGGTTTTAGATTCCGATGCTTCACTTCAGGATTTCTGTATCCCTTGGACCTTCATATTGACGATGAAACACAGAAATTTCATCGGAATCAAATACATAAGGCACAATGCCGACTTAAGTACAAGGAGACTGACTCTTCTTACAGTCTATGTTTGAACCTTTTCCTGTGAGACAAGTTTTAGATTCCGATGCTTCACTTCAGGTTTACTGTATCCCTTGGACCTTCTTATTGACGATGAAACACAGAAATTGCATCGGAATTAAATACAAAAGGCACAATGCCGACTTAAGTACAAGAATACTGACTCTTCTTACTGTCTATGTTTTGAACCTTCCCTGTGAGACCAGTTTTAGATTCCGATGCTTCACTTCAGGTTTACTGTGTCCCTTGGACCTTTTTATTGACGATGAAACACAAAAATTGCTACGGAATTAATTACAAAAGGCACAATGCCGACTAAAGTACAAGAGGACAAACTCTTCTTACATACTATGATTTGACCGTTTCTTGTGAGACCAGTTTTAGATATCGATGCTTCACTTCAGGTTTACTGTATCCTTTGGACCTTCGTATTGGCGATGAAACACAGAAATTGTATCGGCTTTAAATACAAGAGGCACAATGCCGATTGAAGTACAAGAAGACTGACTCTTCTTACTGTCTATGTTTGAACCTCTCCTGTGAGACCAGTTTTAGATTCCGATGCTTAACTTCAGGTTTACTGTATCCCTTGGACCTTCTTATTGACAATGAAACACGGAAATTGCATCGGAATGAAATAGAAAATGGCACAATGCCGACTTAAGTACAAGAGGACTGACTCTTCCTACTGTCTATGTTTTGAACCTTTCCCGAGAGACCAGTCGTAGATTCCGATGCTTCACTTCAGGTTTACTGTATCCCATGGGCCTTCTTACTGACGATGAAACACAGAAATTGCATCGGAAATACGTCAAAAGGCCCAATGCCGATTTAAGTACAAGAAAACTGACTCTTCTTACTCTCTATGCTTTGAACCTTTTCTGTGAGACCGGTTTTAGATACCGATGCATCACTTGAGGTTTGCTGTATCCCTAGGACCTTCTTATTGACGATGAAACACAGAAATTACATCGGAATTAAATACAAAACGCACAATGCCTATTTAAGTACAAGAAGACTGACTCTTCTTACTGTCTATGTTTTGAACCTTTCCTGTGAGACCAGTATTAGGTTCCGACGCTTCACTTCAGGTTTACTGCATCCCTTGGACCTTCTTATTAACGATGAAACACAGAAATTGCATCGGACTTAAATACCAAAGGCAAAATGTCGACTTAAGTACAAGAAGACTGACTCTTCTTACTGTCTATGTTTGTAACCTTTCCTGTGAGACCAGTTATAGATTCCGATGCTTCACTTCCGGTTTACTGTATCCCTTGGACAGTCTTATTGACGATGAAACACAGGAATTGCATCGGAATTACATACAAAATTCACAATGCCGACTTTAGTACAAGACGACTAACTCTTCTTACTCTCTATGTTTTGAACCTTTCCTGTGAGACCAGTTTTACATTCCGATGCTTCACTTTAGGTTTACTGTCTCCCTTTAGACCTTCTTGTTGACGATGAAACACAGATATTGCATCGGAACTAAATACAAGAGGCACAATACCGACTTCCGTACATAAAGACTGACTCTTCTTACTGTCTATGTTTTGAACCTTTCCTCTGAGACCAGTTTTAGATATCGATGCTTCACTTCAGGTATACCGTCTCCCTTGGAACTTCTTATTGACGATGAATCACAGATATTGCATCGAAACTAAATACAAAAGGCACAATGCCCACTTAAGTACAACAAGACTGACTCTTCGTACTATCTATGCCTTGAACCTTTCCTGTGAGACCAGTTATAGATTCCGATGCTTCACTTCAGGTTTACTGTATCCCTCGGACCTTCTTATTGACGATGAATCATAGAAATTGCATCGGAATTAAATACAAAAGGCACAATGCCGATTTAAGTACAAGAAGACGGACTCTTCTTACTGTCTATGTTTTCATTCTATCCTATGAGATCGGTTTTAGATTTCGATGTTCATTTCACGGTTACTGTATCCCTTGGACTGTCCTATTGACGATGAAACATTGAAATTGCATCGGAATTAAATACAAAAGGCACAATGCCGAATTAAGTACATAATGACTGACTCCCCTTACTGTCTATGCTTTGAATCTTTCCTGTGAGACCAGTTTTAGATTCCAATGCTTCACTTCAGGGTTACTGTATCCCTTGGACCTTCTTATAGACGACGAAACACAGAAATTGCGCAGGAATTAAATACAAAATTCACAATTCCGACTTAAGTAACAGAAGACTGACTCTTCTAACTGTCTATGTTTGAACCTTTCCTGTGAGACCAGTTTTAGATTCAGATGCTTCACTTCAGGTGTAATGTATCCCTTGCACCTTCTTATTGACGATGAAACACAGAAATTTCATCGGAATTAAATACAAAAGCCACAATGCCGACTTAAGTATAAGAAGACTGACTCTTCTAACTGTCTATGTTTTGAAACTTTCCTGTGAGACCAGTTTCACATTCCGATGCTTCACTTCAGGTTCACTGCAGCCCTTGGACCTTCTTATTTACGACGAAACACAGAAATTGCATCGGAATGAAATACAATAGGCACAAAGCCGACTTAAGTACAATACGACTGTCTCTCCTTACTGTCGATGCTTTGAACCTTTCCAATGACACCAGATTTAGATTCCGATGCTTCACTTCAGGTTTACTGTATCTCTTGGACCTTCTTACTGACGACGAAACACAGAAATTGCATCGGAATTAAATGCAAAATGCACAATACCGACTTAAGTATAAGAAGTCTGACTCTTCTTACTCTCTATGATTTGAACCTTTCCTCTGAGACCAGTTTTAGATATCGATGCTTCACTTCAGGTTTACTGTTTCCCATGGTTCGTCACATTGACGATGAAACACAGATATTGCATCGGAACTAAATACAAAAGGCACAATGCCAACTTAAGTACATAAAGACAGACTCTTCTTACTGTCTTTGTTTTGAACCTTTCCTGTGAGAATAGTTTTAGATTCCGATGCTTCACTTCAGGTTTACTGTATCTCTTGGACCTCCGTATTGACGAGGAAACACAGAAATTGCATTGGAACGAAATAGAAAAGGCACAATGCCGACTTAAGTACAAGAAGACTCACTCGTCTTATTGTCTATGATTGAACCTCTCCTGTGTGTCCAGTTTTAGACTCCGATGCTTCACTTCAGATTTACTGTATCCCTTGGACATTCGTATCGACGATTAAACACAGAAATTGCATCCAAATTAAATACAAAAGGCACAATGCCCACTTAAGTACAAGAAGACTGACTCTTCTTACTGTCAATGCTTTGACCTTTTCCTGTTAGACCAGTTTTACATTCCGATGCATTACTTCAGGTTTACTGTCTCCCTTGGCCCTTCTTAGTAACGTGGAACACAGATATTGCATCGGAACTAAATACAAAAGGCACAATGACGACTTATGTACAAGATGACTGACTCTTCTTACTGTCTATGTTTTGGACCTATCCTCTGAGACCAATTTTAGACTCCGATGCTTCCTTTCAGGTTTCCTGTATCCCTTGGACCTTCTTATTGACGATAAAACACAGACATTGCATCGGAATAAAATACAAAAGGCACAATGCCGACTTAGGTACAAGTAGACTGCCTCTCCTTACTGTCTATGCTTTGAACTTTTCCTGTAAGCCCAGTTTTAGAATCCGATGCTTCACTTCAGGTTTGCTGTATCCCTTGGACCTTCTTATTGACGATGAAACACAGAAAGTGCATCGGAATTAAATAAAAAAGGAACAATGCCAACTTAAGTATAGGAAGACTGACTCTTCTTATTGGCTTTGTTTTGAACCTTTCCTGTGAGACCAGTTGTAGATTCCGATCGATGCTTCACAACCGGTTTACTGTATCCCTTGGACCGTCTTATTGACGATGAAACACAAAAATTGCATCGGAATTACATTCAAAAGGCACAATGCCGACATAAGTACAAGACGACTAACTCTTCTTACTCTCTATGTTTTGAACCTATCCTGTGAGACCAGTTTTACATTCCGATGCTTCACTATAGGTTTACTGTCTCCCTTAGACCTTCTTGAGGACGATGAAACACAGATATTGCATCGGAACTAAATACAAGAGGCACAATACCGACTTCAGTACATAAAGACTGACTCTTCTTACTGCCTATGTTTTGGACCATTCCTCTGAATTCAGTTTTAGACTCCGATGCTTTCTTTCAGGTTTCCTGTATCCCTTGGACCTTCTTATTGACGATGAAACACAGAAAGTGCATCGGAATTAAATACAAAAGGGAAACAGCCGACATAAGTACAAGACGACAAAGTCTTCTTGCTCTCTATGTTTTGAACCTTTCCTGTGAGACCAGTTTTACATTCCGATGCTTCACTTTAGGTTTACTGTCTCCCTTGGACCTTCTTATTGACGATGGAACACAGATATTGCATCGGAACTAAATGCAAAATGCACAATGCCGACTTAAGTACAAGAAGTCTGACTCTTCATACTGTCTATGTTTGTAACCTTTCCTGTGAGACCATTTATAGATTCCGGTGCTTCACTTCCGGTTTACTGTATTCCTTGGACCGTCTTATTGACGATGAAACACAGAAATTACATCGGAATTACATACAAAAGGCACAATGCCGACATAAGTACAAGACGACTAACTCTTCTTATTCTCTATGTTTTGAACCTTTCCTTTGAGACCAGTTATGGATTCCGATGCTTCACTTCCGGTTTACTGTATCCCTTGGACCTTCTTATGGACGATGAAGCTAGAAATTCCATCGGAATTAAATACTAAAGGCACAATGCCGATTGAAGTACAAGAAGACTGACTCTTCTTACTGTCTATGCTTTGAACCTTTCCTGTGAGACCAGTTTGAGATTTCGATGTTCATTTCAGGTTTACTTTATCCCTTGAACGTTCTTAATAACGATGACACCCAGAAATAGCATCGGAATAAAATACAAAAGCACAATGACGACTTAAGTACAAGTAGACTGACTCTCCATACCGTCTATGCTTTGAACTTTTCCTGTAAGACCAGTTTTTGAATCCGATGCCTCACTTCAGGTTTGCTGTATCCCTTGGACCTTCTTATTGACGATGAAACACAGAAATTGCATCGGAATTAAATACAAAAGGCACAATGCCGACTTAAGTACAAGAAGACGGACTCTTCTTACTCTCTATTTTTTGAACATTACCTCAGACACCAGTTTTAGATATCGATGCTCCACTTCATATTTACTGTCTCCCTTGGACCTTCTTATTGACGATGAATCACAGATATTGCATCGAAACTAAATACAAAAGGCACAATGCCGACTTAAGTACCAGAAGACTAACTCTTCTTACTCTCTATGATTTGAACCTTTCCTGTGAGACCAGTTATAGATTCCGATGCTTCACTTCAGGTTTACTGTATCCCTCGGACCTTCTTATTGACGATGGAACACAGAAATTGCATCGGAATTAAATACAAAAGGAACAAAGCCGCCTTAAGAACAAGAAGACTGATTCTTCTTACTGTCTATGTTTTGAACCTTTCCTGTGAGACCAGTTATGGATTCCGATGCTTCACTTCCGGTTTTCTTTATCCCTTGGACCTTCTTATGGACGATGACGCAGAGAAATTCCATCGGAATTGAATACTAAAGGCACAATGCCGATTTAAGTACAAGAAGACTGACTCTTCTTACTGTCTATGTTTTCTTTCTATCCTATGAGATCAGTTTTAGATTTCGATGTTCATTTCACGGTTACTGTACCCCTTGGACTGTCTTATTGACGATGAAACATTGAAATTGCATCGGAATTAAATACAAAAGGCACAATGCCGAATTAAGTACAAGATGACTGACTCCCCTTACTGTCTATGCTTTGAATCTTTCCTGTGAGACCAGTTTTAGATTCCGATGCTTCACTTCAGGGTTACTGTATCCCTTGGACCTTCTTATAGACGACGAAACACAGAAATTCCATAGGAATTAAATACAAAATTCACAATTCCGACTTAAGTAACAGAAGACTGACTCTTCTAACTGTCTATGTTTTGAACCTTTCCTGTGAGACCAGTTTTAGATTCCGATGCTTCACTTCAGGTTTAATGTATCCCTTGCACCTTCTTATTGACAATGAAACACAGAAATTTCATCGGAATTAAATACAAAAGGCACAATGCCGACTTAAGTATAAGAAGACTGACTCTTCTAACTGTCTATGTTTTGAACCTTTCCTGTGAGACCAGTTTCACATTCCGATGCTTCACTTCAGGTTTACTCCAGCCCTTGGACCTTCTTATTGACGACGAAACACAGAAATTGCATCGGAATGAAATACAAAAGGCACAAAGCCGACTTAAGTACAATACGACTGACTCTTCTTACTGTCGATGCTTTGAACCTTTCCAGTGAGACCAGATTTAGATTCCAATGCTTCACTTCAGGTTTACTGTATCTCTTGGACCTTCTTACTGACGACGAAACACAGAAATTGCATCGGAATTAAATGCAAAATGCACAATACCGACTTAAGTACAAGAAGTCTGACTCTTCTTACTCTCTATGATTTGAACCTTTCCTCTGAGACCAGTTTTAGATATCCATGCATCACTTCAGGTTTACTGTTCCCATGGACCGTCTCATTGACGATGAAACACAGATATTACATCGGAACTAAATACAAAAGGCACAATGCCAACTTAAGTACATAAAGACTGACTCTTCTTACTGTCTTTGTCTCGAACCTTTCCTGTGAGACCAGTTTTAGATTCCGATGCTTCACTTCAGGTTTACTGCGCCCCTTGGACCTCCTTATTGACGAGGAAACACAGAAATTGCATTGGAACGAAATAGAAAAGGCACAATGCCGACTTAAGGACAAGAAGGCTCACTCATCTTATTGTCTATGATTGAACCTCTCCTGTGTGTCCAGTTTTAGACTCCGATGCTTCACTTCAGGTTTACTGTATCCCTTGGACATTCGTATCGACGATTAAGCACAGAAATTGCATCCAAATTAAATACAGAAGGCACAATGCCTACTTAAGTACAAGAAGACTGACTCCTCTTACTGTCAATGCTTTGAACTTTTCCTGTTAGACCAGTTTTACATTCCGATGCATTACTTCAGGTTTACTGTCTCCCTTGGCCCTTCTTATTAACGAGGAACACAGATATTGCATCGGAACTAAATACAAAAGGCACAATGACGACTTATGTACAAGATGACTGACTCTTCTTACTGTCTATGTTTTGGACCTATCCTCTGAGACCAGTTTTAGACTCCGATGCTTCCTTCCAGGTTTCCTGTATCCCTTGGACCTTCGTATTGACGATAAAACACAGACATTGCATCGGAATAAAATACAAAAGGCACAATGCCGACTTAGGTACAAGTAGACTGACTCTCCTTACTGTCTATGCTTTGAACTTTTCCTGTAAGACTAGTTTTAGAATCCGATGCCTCACTTCAAGTTTGCTGTATCCCTTGGACCTTCTTATTGACGATGAAACACAGAATGTGCATCGGAATTAAATAAAAAAGGAACAATGCCAACTTAAGTACAGGAAGACTGACTCTTCTTATTGGCTTTGTTTTGAACCTTTCCTGTGATACCAGTTATAGATTCCGATGCTTCACTTCCGGTTTACTGTATCCCTTGGACCGTCTTATTGACGATTAAACAAAAATTGCATCGGAATTACATAAAAAAGACACAATGCCGACATAAGTACAAGACGACTAACTGTTCTTACTCTCTATGTTTAGAACCTTTCCTGTGAGACCAGTTTTACATTCCGATGCTTCACTATAGGTTTACTGTCTCGCTTGGGCCTTCTTATTGACGATGAAACACAGATAATGCATAGGAACTAAATACAAAAGGCACAATACCGACTTCAGTACATAAAGACTGACTCTTCTTGCTGCCTAGGTTTTGGACCTTTCCTCTGAATTCAGTTTTAGACTCCGATGCTTCCTTTCAGGTTTCCTGTATCCCTTGGACCTTCTTATTGACGATAAAACACAGAAATTGAATCGGAATAAAATACAAAAGGCACAATGCCGACTTAAGTACAAGTAGACTGACTCTCCATACTGTCTATGTTTTGAAATTTTCCTGTAAGACCAGTTTTAGAATCCGATGCCTGACTTCAGGTTTGCTGTATCCATAGGACTTTCTTATTGACGATGAAACACAGAAAGTGCATCGGAATTAAATCCAAAAGGGAAACAGCCGACATAAGTACAAGACGACAAAGTCTTCTTACTCTCTATGTTTTGAACCTTTCCTGTGAGACCAGTTTTACATTCCGATGCTTCACTTTAGGTTTACTGTCTCCCTTGGACCTTCTTATTGACGATGGAACACAGATATTGCATCGGAACTAAATGCAAAATGCACAATGCCGACTTAAGTACAAGAAGTCTGACTCTTCATACTGTCTATGTTTGTAACCTTTCCTGTGAGACCATTTATAGATTCCGATGCTTCACTTCAGGTTTGTTGTATCCCTTGGACGTTCTTATTGACGATGAAACACAGAAATTGTTCCGGAATAAAATAAAAAAGGAACAATGCCAACTTAAGTACAAGAAGACTGACTCTTCTTATTGTCTTTGTTTTCAACCTTTCCTGTGAGACCAGTTATAGATTGCGATGCTTCACTTCCGGTTTACTGTATCCCTTGGACCGTCTTATTGACGATGAAACACAGAAATTACATCGGAATTACATACAAAAGGCACAATGCCGACATAAGTACAAGACGACTAACTCTTCTTACTCTCTATGTTTTGAACCTTTCCTTTGAGACCAGTTATGGATTCCGATGCTTCACTTCTGGTTTACTGTATCCCTTGGACCTTCTTATGGACGATGAAGCTAGAAATTCCATCGGAATTAAATACTAAAGACACAATGCCGATTGAAGTACAAGAAGACTGACTCTTCTTACTGTCTATGCTTTGAACCTTTCCTGTGAGACCAGTCTGAGATTTCGATGTTCATTTCAGGTTTACTTTATCCCTTGAACGTTCTTAATAACGATGACACCCAGAAATAGCATCGGAATAAAATACAAAAGGCACAATGACGACTTAAGTACAAGTAGACTGACTCTCCATACCGTCTATGCTTTGAAATTTTCCTGTAAGACCAGTTTTAGAATCCGATGCCACACTTCAGGTTTGCTGTATCCCTTGGACCTTCTTATTGACGATGAAACACAGAAATTGCATCGGAATTAAATACAAAAGGCACAATGCCGACTTAAGTACAAGAAGACGGACTCTTCTTACTCTCTATGATTTGAACATTACCTCAGACACCAGTTTTAGATATCGATGCTTCACTTCAGGTTTACTGTCTCCCTTGGACCTTCTTATTGTCGATGAATCAGAGATATTGCATCGAAACTAAATACAAAAGGCACAATGCCGACTTAAGTACCAGAAGACTAACTCTTCTTACTCTCTATGATTTGAACCTTTCCTGTGAGACCAGTTATAGATTCCGATGCTTCACTTCAGGTTTACTGTATACCTCGGACCTTCTTATTGACGATGAAACATTGAAATTGCATCGGAATTAAATACAAAAGGCACAAAGCCGAATTAAGTACAAGATGACTGACTCCCCTTACTGTCTATGCTTTGAACCTTTCCTGTGAGACCAGATTTTGATTCCGATGCTTCACTTCAGGGTTACTGTATCCCTTGGACCTTCTTATAGACGACGAAACACAGAAATTCCATAGGAATTAAATACAAAATTCACAATTCCGACTTAAGTAACAGAAGACTGACTCTTCTAACTGTCTATGTTTTGAACCTTTCCTGTGAGACTAGTTTTAGATTCCGATGCTTCACTTCAGGTTTAATGTATCCCTTGCACCTTCTTATTGACAATGAAACACAGAAATTTCATCGTAATTAAATAAAAAAGGCACAATGCCGACTTAAGTATAAGAAGACTGACTCTTCTAACTGTCTATGTTTTGAACCTTTCCTGTGAGACCAGTTTCACATTCCGATGCTTCACTTCAGGTTTACTGCAGCCCTTGGACCTTCTTATTGACGACGAAACACAGAAATTGCATCGGAATGAAATACAAAAGGCACAAAGCCGACTTAAGTACAATACGACTGACTCTTCTTACTGTCGATGCTTTGAAACTTTCCAGTGAGACCAGATTTAGATTCCGATGCTTCACTTCAGGTTTACTGTATCTCTTGGACCTTCTTACTGACGACGAAACACAGAAATTGCATCGGAATTAAATGCAAAATGCACAATACCGACTTAAGTACAAGAAGTCTGACTCTTCTTACTCTCCATGATTTGAACCTTTCCTCTGAGACCAGTTTTAGATATCGATGCTTCACTTCAGGTTTACTGTTTCCCATGGACCGTCTCATTGACGATGAAACACAGATATAGCATCGGAACTAAATACAAAAGGCACAATGCCAACTTAAGTACATAAAGACTGACTCTTCCACTGTCTTTGTTTTGAACCTTTCCTGTGAAATCAGTTTTAGATTCCGATGCTTCACTTCAGGTTTACTGCATCCCTTGGACCTCCTTATTGACGAGGAAACACAGAAATTGCATTGGAACGAAATAGAAAAGGCACAATGCCGACTTAAGTACAAGAAGACTCACTCGTCTTATTGTCTATGATTGAACCTCTCATGTGTGTCCAGTTTTAGACTCCGATGCTTCACTTCAGGTTTACTGTATCCCTTGGACATTCGTATCGACGATTAAACACAGAAATTGCATCCAAATTAAATACAAAATTCACAATGCCCACCTAAGTACAAGAAGACTGACTCTTCTTACTGTCAATGCTTTGAATTTTTACTGTTAGACCAGTTTTAGATTCCGATGCATTACTTCAGGTTCACTCTCTCCCTTGGACCTTCTTATTAACGAGGAACACAGATATTGCATCGGACCTAAATACAAAAGGCACAATGACGACTTATGTACAAGATGACTGACTCTTCCTACTGCCTATGTTTTGGACCTATCCTCTGAGACCAGTTTTAGACTCCGATGCTACCTTTCAGGTTTCCTGTATCCCTTGGACCTTCTTATTGACGATAAAACACAGAGATTGCATCGGAATAAAATACAAAAGGCACAATGCCGACTTAGGTACAAGTAGACTGACTCTCCTTACTGTCTATGCTTTGAACTTTTCCTGTAAGACCAGTTTTAGAATCCGATGGCTCACTTCAGGTTTGCTGTATCCCTTGGACCTTCTTATTGACGATGAAACACAGAAAGTGCATCGGAATTAAATAAAAAAGGAACAATGCCAACTTAAGTACAGGAAGACTGACTCTTCTTATTGGCTTTGTTTTGAACCTTTCCTGTGAGTCCAGTTATAGATTCCGATGCTTCACTTCCGGTTACCGTATCCCTTGGACCGTCTTATTGACGATGAAACACAAAAATTGCATCGGAATTACATACAAAAGGCACAATGCCGACATAAGTACAAGACGACTAACTCTTCTTACTCTCTATGTTTTGAACCTTTCCTGTGAGACCAGTTTTACATTCCGATGCTTCACTATAGGTTTACTGTCTCGCGTGGACCTTCTTATTGACGATGAAACACAGAAAGTGCATCGGAATTAAATACAAAAGGGAAAATGCCGACATAAGTACAAGACGACAAAGTCTTCTTACTCTCTATGTTTTGAACCTTTCCTGTGAGACCAGTTTTACATTCCGATGCTTCACTTTAGGTTTACTGTCTCCCTTGGACCTTCTTATTGACGATGGAACACAGATATTGCATCGGAACTAAATGCAAAATGCACAATGCCGACTTAAGTACAAGAAGTGTGACTCTTCATAGTGTCTATGTTTGTAACCTTTCCTGTGAGACCATTTATAGATTCCGATGCTTCACGTCAGGTTTGTTGTATCCCTTGGACCTTCTTATTGACGATGAAACACAGAAATTACATCGGAATTACATACAAAAGGCACAATGCCGACATAAGTACAAGACGACTAACTCTTCTTACTCTCTATGTTTTGAACCTTTCCTGTGAGACCAGTTATGGATTCCGATGCTTCATTTTCGGTTTACTGTATCCTTTGACCTTCTTATGGACGATGAAGCTAGAAATTCCATCGGAATTAAATACTAAAGGCACAATGCCGATTGAAGTACAAGAAGACTGACTCTTCTTACTGTCTATGCTTTGAACTTTTCCTGTGAGACCAGTTTGAGATTTCGATGTTCATTTCAGGTTTACTTTATCCCTTGAACGTTCTTAATAACGATGACACCCAGAAATAGCATCGGAATAAAATACAAAAGGCACAATGCCGACTTAAGTACAAGAAGACGGACTCTTCCTACTCTCTATGATTTGAACATTACCTCAGACACCAGTTTTAGATATCGATGCTTCACTTCAGGTTTACTGTCTCCCTTGGACCTTCTTATTGACGATGAATCACAGATATTGCATCGAAACTAAATACAAAAGGCACAATGCCGACTTAAGTACCAGAAGACTAACTCTTCTTACTCTCTATGATTTGAACCTTTCCTGTGAGACCAGTTATAGATTCCGATGCTTCACTTCAGGTTTACTGTATCCCTCGGACCTTCTTATTGACGATGGAACACAGAAATTGCATCGGAATTAAATACAAAAGGAACAAAGCCGCCTTAAGAACAAGAAGACTGATTCTTCTTACTGTCTATGTTTTGAACCTTTCCTGTGAGACCAGTTATGGATTCCGATGCTTCACTTCCGGTTTACTGTATCCCTTGGACCTTCTTATGGACGATGACGCAGAGAAATACCATCGGAATTAAATACTAAAGGCACAATGCCGATTGAAGTACAAGAAGACTGACTCCTCTTACTGTCTATGTTTTCAATCTTTCCTATGAGACCAGTTTTGGATTTCGATGTTCATTTCACGGTTACTGTATCCTTTGGACTGTCTTATTGACGATGAAACATTGAAATTGCATCGTAATTAAATACAAAAGGAACAAAGCCGACTTAAGTACAAGAAGACTGATTCTTCTTACTGTCTATGCTTTAAACCTTTCCTGTGAGACCAGTTATAGATTCCGATGTTTCACTTCCGGTTTACTTTATCCCTTGGACCTTCTTATTGACGATGAAGCACAGAAATTGCCTAAGAATGAATTACAAAAGTCACAATGCCGACTTAAGTACAAGATGACTGACCCTTCTTACTGTCTATGCTTTGAACCTTTCCTGTGAGACCAGGTTTAGATTTCGTTGTTCATTTCAGGTTTACTTTATCCCTTGGACGTTCTTAATAACGATGACACCCAGAAATTGCATCGGAATTAAATACAAAAGGCACTATGCCGACTTAAGTAGAAGAAGACTGACTCTTCTTACTGTCTATCATTGAACATTTCCGTGAGACCAGTTTTAGGCTCCGATGCTTCACTTCAGGATTTTTGTATCCCTTGGACATTCTTATTGACGATGAAACACAGAAATCGCATCGGAATTAATTACAAAAGGCACAATGCCCACTTAAGTACAAGAAGACTGACTCTTCGTACTGTCTATCTTTTGAACCTTTCCTGTGAGACCAGCTTTGGATTCCGATGCCTCACTTCAGGTTTACTGTATACCTTGGACCTTCTTATTGACGATGAAACACAGAAATTGCATCGGAACTAAATACAAAAGGCACAACGACGACTTAAGTACAAGAAGACTGTCTCTTCTTTCTGCCTATGTTTTAGACCTTTCTTCTGAGACCAGTTTTAGACTCCGATGCTTCCTTTCAGGTTTCCTGTATCCCTTGGACCTATTTATTGACGATAAAACACAGAAATTGCATCGGAATAAAATACAAAAGGCACAATGCCAACTTAAGTACAAGTAGACTGATTCTCCTTACTGTCTATGCTTTGAACTTTTCCTGTAAGACCAGTTTTAGAATCCGATGCCTCACTTCAGGTTTGCTGTATCCCATGGACCTTCTTATTGACGATGAAACACAGAAAGTGCATCGGAATTAAATACAAAAGGGAAAATGCCGACATAAGTACAAGACGACTAACTCTTCTTACTCTCTATGTTTTGAACCCTTCCTGTGTGACCAGTTTTACATTCCGATTCTTCACTTTAGTATTACTGTCTCCCTTGGACCTTCTTATTGACGATGAAACACAGATATTCCATCGGAACTAAATGCAAAATGCACAATGCCGACTTAAGTACAAGAAGACTGACTCTTCATACTGTGTATGTTTGTAACCTTTCCTGTGAGACCAGTTATAGATTCCGATGCTTCACTTCTGGTTTACTGTATCCCTCGGACCTTCTTATTGGCGATGAAACACAGAAATTGCATCGGAACTAAATACAAAAGGAACAACGCCGACTTAAGAACAAGAAGACTGATTCTTCTTACTGTCTATGTTTTGAACCGTTCCTGTGAGACCAGTTATGGATTCCGATGCTTCACTCCCGGTTTACTGTATCCCTTGGACCTTCTTATGGACGATGATGCTGAGAAATTCCATCGGAATTAAATACTAAAGGCACAATGCTGATTTAAGTACAAGAAGACTGACTCTTCTTACTGTCTATGTTTTCAATCTTTCCTATGAGACCAGTTTTGGATTTCGATGTTCATTTCACGGTTACTGTATCCCTTGGACTGTCTTATTGACGATGAAACATTGAAATTGCATCGTAATTCAATACAAAAGTAACAAAGCCGACTTAATTACAAGAAGACTGATTCTACTTACTGTCTATGTTTTGAACCTTTCCTGTGAGACCAGTTAAAGATTCCGATGCTTCACTTCTGGTTTACTGTATCCCTTGGACCTTCTTATTGAGGATGAAACACAGAAAGTGCATCGGAATTAAATACAAAAGGCAAAATGCCGACATAAGTACAAGAAGACTTACTCTTCTTACTGTCTATGTTTTAAACCTTTCCTGTGAGACCAGTTTTAGATTTCGATGTTCATTTCTGGTTTATTGTATGCCTTGGCCATCTTATTGACGATGAAACACAGAAATTGCATCGGAAGTAAATACAAAAGGATCAATGCCGACCTAACTACAAGAAGACTGACTCTTCTTACAGTCTATGCTTTGAACCTTTCCTGTGAGACCAGTTTTAGATTCCGATGCTTCACTTCAGGTTTACTGTATCCCTTGGATCTTCTTATTGACGATGATGAACAGAAATTGCATTGGAACGAAATACAAAAGGCACAATGCTGACTTAAGTAAAAAAGACTCACTCATCTTATTGTCTATGATTGAACCTGTCCGGTGTGACCAGTTTAGACTCCGATGCTTCACTTCAGGTATACTGTATCCCTTGGACGTTCGTATTGACGATTAAACACAGAAATTGCATCCGAATTAAATAGAAAACGCACAATGCCCACTTAAGTACAAGAAGACTGACTCTTCGTACTGTCTATGCCTTGAACCTTTCTGTGAGACCGGTTTTAGATTCCGATGCCTTACTTCAGGTTTACTGTATCCCTCGGACTGTCTTATTGACGATGAAACATTGAAATTGCATCGTAATTAAATACAAAAGGAACAAAGCCGACTTAATTACTAGAAGGCTGATTCTACTTACTGTCTATATTTTGAACCTTTCCTGTGAGACCCGTTATAGATTCCGATGCTTCACTTCTGGTTTATTATATCCCTTGGACCTTCTTACTGACGATGAAACCCAGAAATTGCATCAGCATGAAATACAAAAGGCACAATGATGACTTAAGTACAAGATGACTGACTCTCCTTACCGTCTATGATTGAACTTTCCCGTGAGACCAGTTTTAGGCTCCGATGCTTCAATTCAGGTTTACTGTATACCTTGGACATTCTTATTGACGAAGAAATACAGAAATCCCATCGGAATTAATTACAAAAGGCACAATGCCGCTTAAAAACAAAAAGACTGACTCTTCTTACTGCCTATGTTTTGTACCTTTCCTCTTAGACCAGTTTTAGACTCCGATGCTACCTTTCAGGTTTCCTGTATCCCTTGGACCTTCTTATTGACGATAATAACTGAAATTGCATCGGAATAAAATACAAAAATCACAATGCCGACTTAAGTACAAGTAGACTGACTCTCCTTACTGTCTATGCTTTGAACCTTTCCTGTAAGACCAGTTTTAGAATCCGATGCCTAACTTCAGGTTTGCTGTATCCCTTGGACCTTCTTATTGACGATGAAACACAGAAAGTGCATCGGAATTAAATACAAAAGGCAAAATGCCCACATAAGTACAAGATGACTTACTCTTCTTACTGTCTATGTTTTGAACCTTTCCTGTTAGACCAGTTTTAGATTCCGTTGCTTCACTTCAGGTTTACTGTATATCATGGACCTTCTTATTGACGATGAAACACAGAAATTGCATCGGAAATACATACAAAAGGCACAATGCCGACTTAAGTACAAGAAAACTGACTCTTCTTACTCTCTATGTTTTGAACCTTTCCTGTGAGACCAGTTTTAGATTCCGATGCTTCACTTCAGGTTTACTGTATCCCTTGGACCTTCTTATTGACGATGATGCACAGAAATTGCATCGGAATTAAATAGAAAAGTCACAATGCCGACTAAAGTACATGACGACTGACCCATCTTACTGTCTATGTTTTGAACCTTTCCTGTGAGGCCAGTATTAGGTTCTGATGCTTCACTTCAGGTTTACTGCATCCCTTGGACCTTCTTATTAAGGATGAAGCACAGAAATTGCATCGGAATTAAATACCAAAGGCAAAATGCCGACTTAAGTACAAGAAGACTGACTCTTCTAACTGTCTATGATTTGAACCTTTCCTGTGAGACCAGTTTTAGATTCCGATGCTTCACTTCAGGTTTACTGTATCCCTTGGGCCTTCTTATTGACGACGAAACACAGAAATTGCATCGGAATTAAATGCAAAATGCACATTGCCGACTTAAGCACAAGAAGACTGACTCTTCTTACCGTCTATGGTTGTAACTTTTCCTGTGAGACCAGTTAGAGATTCCGATGCATCACTTCAGGTTTACTGTATCCCTTGGACCTTCTTATTGATGATGAAACACAGAAATTGCTTCGGAATGGAATACAAAAGGAACAATGCTTACTTAGGTACAAGAAGACTGACTCTTCTTACTGTGTTTGTTTTGAAACTTTCCTGTGAGACCAGTTATAGATTCGGATGCTTCACTTCCGGTGTAGTGTATCCATTGGACCTCCTTATTGACGATGAAACACAGAAATTGCATCGGAATTACATACAAAAGGCACAATGCCGACTTAAGTACAAGACGACTAACTCTTCTTACTCTCCACGGTTTGAACCTTCCCTGCGAGACCAGTTATACATTCCGATGCTTCACTTCCGGTTTACTGTATCCCTTGGACCTTCTTATAGACGATGAAACACAGAAATTGCATCGGAATTAATTACAAACGGCACAATGCCCACTTACGTACAAGAAGACTGACTCTTCCTACTGTCTATGCTTTTAACCTTTCCTGTGAGACCAGTTTTAGTTTTCGATGTTCATTTCCGGTTTACTGTATCCCTTGGACCTTCTTATTGACGATGAAACGAAGAAATTGCATCGGAATAAAATACAAAAGGCACAATGGGGACTTAAGTACAAGAAGACTGGCTCATCTTATTGTCTATGTTTTGAGAATTTCCTGTGAGACCAGTTTTAGACTCCGATGCTTCACTTCATGTTTACTGTATCCCTTGGACATTCTTATCGACGATGAAACCCAGGAATTGTATCGGAAGTAAATAGAAAAGGCACAATGCCCACTTAAGTACAAGAAGACTGACTCTTCTTACTGTCTATGTTTTGAACCTTTCCTGTGAGACCAGTTTTGGTTTTCGATGTTCATCTTAGGTTTACTGTATCCCTTGGACCTTCTAATTGGCGATGGAACAAAGAAATTGCATCGGAAATCAATTCAAAAGGCAGAATGCCGACTTAACTACTAGAAGGCTGAGTCTTCTTACTGTCTATGCCTTGAGCCTTTCCTCTGAGACCAGTTTTAGATGCCGATGCTTCACTTCAGGTTTACTGTATCCCTTGGACCTTCTTATTGACGATGAAACACAGAAATTGCATCGGAATTAAATACAAAAGGCACAATGCCGACTTAAGTACAAGAAGACTGACTCTTCTTACTGTCTATGATTTGAACCTTTCCTATGAGACCAGTTATAGACTCCGATGCCTCACTTCCTGTTTACTGTATTCCTTTGGACCTTCTTCTTGACGATGAAACACAGAAATTGCATGGGATTTACAAACAAAAGGCACAATGCTGATTTAAGTACAAGAAAACTGACTCTTCTTCCTTTCTATGTTTTGAACCTTCCCTGTGCGACCAGTTATAGATTCCGATGCTTCACATCCGGTTTACTGTATCCCTTGGACCATCTTATTGACGATGAAACACAGAAATTGCATCGGAAATAAAAACAAAAGGCACAATGCCGACTTAAGTACAAGAAGACTGACTCTTCTTAATGTCAATGTTTTGAATCTTTCCTGTGAGACCAGTTTTAGATTTCGATCTCCATTTTAGGTTTACTGTATCCCTTGGACATTCTTATTGGCGATGGAACACAGAACTTGCATCGGAAATAAATTCAAAAGGCACAATGCCGACTTAAGTACTAGAAGACTGACTCTTCTTACTGTCTATGTCTTGAGCCTTTCCCCTGAGACCAGTTTTAGATGCCGACGCTTCACTTCAGGTTTAGTGTATCCCGTGGACCTTCTTAGTGACGATGAAACACAGAAATTGCATCGGACTTTAATACAAAAGACACAATGCCGACTTAAGCACAAGAAGACTGAGTCTTCTTACTGTCTAAGTATTGAACGTTTCCTGTGAGACCAGTTTTAGATTCCGATGCTTCACTTCAGGTTTACTTCATCCCTTGGACCTTCTTATTGACGATGAAACACAGAAATTGCATCAGAATTAAATACAAAAGACACAATGCCGACTTAAGTTCAATAAGACTGACTCTTCTTAATGTCTATGTTTTGAACCTTTCCTGTGAGACCAGTTTTAGATTCCGATGCTTCACTTCAGGTTTACTGTATCACTTGGAATTTCTTACTGTCGATGAAACACAGAAATTGCATCGGAATTAAATACAAAAGGAACAATGCTGACTTAAGTACAAGAAGACTGACTCTTCTTACTGTCTACGTTTTGAACCTTTCCTGTGAGACCAGTTTTAGATTTCGATGTTCATTTTAGGTTTAGTGTATCACTTGGATCTTCTTATTGGCGACGGAACACAGAAATTGCATCGGAAATAAATTCAAAAGGCACAACGTAAACTTAAGTACTGGAAGACTGACTCTTCTAACTGTCTATGACTTGATCCTTTAATCTGAGACCAGTTTTAGATGCCAATGCTTCACTTCAGGTTTACTGTATCCCTTGGACCTTCTTATTGACGATGAGACACAGAAATTGCATCGGAAACAAATACAAAAGGCATAATGCCGATATAAATACAAGACGAATGACTCTTCTTACTGTCTATGTTTCGAACCTTTCCTGTGAGACCACGTTTAGTTTCCCATGTTTCACTTCAGGCTTACTGTATCCCTTGGACCTTCTTACTGACAACGAAACACAGAAAATGCTTCGGAATCAAATACAAAATTCACAATGCCGACTTATATACAAGAAGACTTACTCGTCTTACGGTCTATGTTTTGAACCTTTCGTGTGAGACCAGTTTTAGATTCCGATTCTTCACTTCAGGATTACTGTATCCCTTGGACCTTCATATTGACGATGAAACACAGAAAATGCATCGGATTTTCATACAAAAGGCACAATGCTGATTTAAGTACAAGAAAACTGACTCTTCTTACTGTCTATGTTTTGATCCTTCCCTGTGCGACCAGTTATAGGTTCTGATGCTTCACTTCCAGTTTAGTGTATCCCTTGGACCATCTTATTGACGATGAAACACAGAAATTGCATCGGAAATAAAAACAAATGGCACAATGCCGACTTAAGTACAAGAAG
This sequence comes from Schistocerca piceifrons, assembly GCF_021461385.2. Lineage (NCBI taxonomy): Eukaryota > Metazoa > Arthropoda > Insecta > Orthoptera > Acrididae > Schistocerca > Schistocerca piceifrons. Next base: position 107,940 of record NW_025727586.1, on the reverse strand, counting down.
ACTGACTCTTCTTAATGTCAATGGTTTGAATCTTTCCTGTGAGACCAGTTTTAGATTTCGATCTCCATTTTAGGTTTACTGTATCCCTTGGACCTTCTTATTGGCGATGGAACACAGAACTTGCATCGGAAATAAATTCAAAAGGCACAATGCCGACTTAAGTACTAGAAGACTGATTCTTCTTACTGTCTATGTCTTGAGCCTTTCCTCTGAAACCAGTTTTAGATGCCGATGCTTGACTTCAGGTTTAGTGTATCCCGTGGACCTTCTTAGTGACGATGAAACACAGAAATTGCATCGGAATTTAATACAAAAGACACAATGCCGACTTAAGCACAAGAAGACTGAAGTCTACTTACTGTCTATGTATTGAACCTTTCCTGTGAGACCAGTTTTAGATTCCGATGCTTCACTTTAGGTTTACTTCATCCCTTGGACCTTCTTATTGACGATGAAACACCGAAATAGCATCGGAAATAAATACAAAAAGCACAATTCCGACTTCAGTTCTAGAAGACTGACTCTTATGGCTGTCTTTGTTTTGAACCTTTCCTGTGAGACCAAATTTATATTCCGATGCATCACTTCAGGTTTATTGCATCCCTCGGAACTTCGTTTGTCGATGAGACACAGAAATTGCATCGGAATTAAATAGAAAAGGCACAATGCTGACTTAAGTACAAGAAGACTGACTCCACCTACTCTCTATGTTTTGATCGTTTTCTGTGAGACCAGTTTTAGATTCCGATGCTTCACGTCAGGTTTGCTGTATCCCCTGGACCTTCTTATTGACGATGAAACACAGAAATTGCTTCGGAATGAATTACAAAAGGAACAATGCCTACTTAAGTACAAGAAGACTGACTCTTCTTACTGTCTTTGTTTTGAACCTCTCCTGTGAGACAGTTATTGATTCCGATGCTTCACTTCCGGTTTACTGTATATCTTGGACCGTCTTATTGAAGATGAAACACAGAAATTGCATCGGAATTACATACAAAAGGCACAATGCCGACTTAAGTACAAGACGACTAACTCTTCTTACCCTGTACGTTTCGAACCTTTCCTGTGAGACCAGTTTTACATTCCGATGCTTCACATCCGGTTTACTGTATCCCTTGGACCCTCTTATTGACGATGATACACAAAAATTGCATCCGAATGAACTACAAAAGGCACAATGTGATTTAAGTACAAGAAGACTGACTCTTCTTACTCTCTATGATTGAACCTTTCCTGTGAGACCAGTTTAAGACTCCTATGCATCAATTCAGGATTACTGTATCCCTTGGACAATCTTATAGACGATGAAACACAGAAATTGCATCGGAATATATTACAAACGGCACAATACCCACTCACGTACAAGAAGACTGACTCTTCGTACTGTCTATGCTTTTAACCTTTCCTGAGAGACCAGTTTTAGCTTCCGATGCCGCAGTCCAAGTTTACTGTATCCCTTAGTCCTTCTTATTGACGATAAAACACAGAAATTGAATCGGAATTCAATACAAAAGGCAAAATGCCGACTTAATTACAAAGAGACTAACTCTTCTTACTGCCTATCCTTTGAACCTTTCCTGTGAGAAAAGTTTTAGATTCCGATGCTTCGCTTCAGGTTTACTGTATCCCTTGGACCTTCTTATTGACGATGAAACACAGAAATTGCATCGGAATCAAATACAAAATGCACAAGGCCAACTTAAGTACAAGATGACAGACTCTTCTTACTGTCTATGATTACAACCTTTCCTGTGAGACCAGTTTTAGATTCCGATGCTTAACTTTAGGTCTAATGTATCATTTGTACCTTCTTATTGACGATGAAACACAGAAATTGCTTCGAATTGAAATACAAAAGGCACAATGCCCACTTAAGTACAAGAATACTGACTCTTCTTACTGTCAATGCTTTCAAACTTTCCTGTGAGACCAGTTTTAGATTCCGATGCCTCACTTCAGAGTTACTGTATCCCTTGGACCTTCATATTGACGATGAAACACAGAAATTGCATCGGAAATGAATTGAAAAGCACAATGCCGACTTAAGTACAAGAAGACTGACTCCTCCTACTCTCTATGTTTTGATCGTTTTCTGTGAGACCAGTTTTAGATTCCGATGCTTCACGTCAGGTTTGCTGTATCCCCTGGACCTTCTTATTGACGATGAAACACAGAAATTGCTTCGGAATGAAATACAAAAGGAACAGTGCCTACTTAAGTACAAGAAGACTAACTCTTCTTACTCTGTACGTTTCGAACCTTTCCTGTGAGACCAGTTTTACATTCCGATGCTTCACTTTAGGATTACTGTCTCCCTTGGACCTTCTTATTGACTATGAAACACAGAAATTGCTTCGGAATGAAATACAAAAGGAACAATGCCTACTTAAGTACATGAAGACTGACTCTTCTTACTGTATTTGTTTTGAATCTCTCCTGTGAGACAGTTATAGATTCCGATGCTTCACTTCCGGTTTACTGTATCCCTTGGACCGTCTTATTGACGATGAAACACAGAAATTGCATCGGAATTACATACAAAAGGCACAATGCCGACTTAAGTACAAGACGACTAACTCTTCTTACTCTGTACGTTTTGAACCTTTCCTGTGAGACCAGTTTTACATTCCGATGCTTCACATCCGGTTTACTGTATCCCTTGGACCCTCTTATTGACGATGATACACAAAAATTGGATCCGAATGAACTACAAAAGGCACAATGTGACTTAAGTACAAGAAGACTGACTCTTCTTACTGTCTATGATTGAACCTTTCCTGTGAGACCAGTTTTAGACTCCTATGCATCAATTCAGGATTACTGTATCCCTTGGACATTCTTATAGACGATGAAACACAGAAATTGCATCGGAATTCATTACAAACGACACAATACCCACTTACGTACAAGAAGACTGACTCTTCGTACTGTCTATGCATTTAACCTTTCCTGTGAGACCAGTTTTAGCTTCCGATGCCGCAGTCCAAGTTTACTGTATCCCTTAGTCCTTCTTATTGACGATAAAACACAGAAATTGAATCGGAATTCAATTCAAAAGGCAAAATGCCGACTTAAGTACAAGATGACAGACTCTTCTTACTGTCTATGATTACAACCTTTCCTGTGAGACCAGTTTTAGATTCCGATGCTTAACTTTAGGTCTAATGTATCCCTTGTACCTTCTTATTGACGATGAAACACAGAAATTGCTTCGAATTTAAATACAAAAGGCACAATGCCCACTTAAGTACAAGAATACTGACTCTTCTTACTGTCAATGCTTTGAAACTTTCCTGTGAGACCAGTTTTAGATTCCGATGCCTCACTTCAGAGTTACTGTATCCCTTGGACCTTCATATTGACGATGAAACACAGAAATTGCATCGGAAATAAATTGAAAAGGCACAATGCCGACTTAAGTACAAGAAGACTGACTCTTCTTATTGTATGTGTTCTGAACCGTTCCTGTTAGACCAGTTTTAGACTCCGCTGCTTCACTTCAGGTTTACTGCATCCCTTGGACCTTCCTATTGACGACGAAACACAGATATTGCATCGGAATTGAATACAAAAGGAACAATGCCGACTTAAGTACAAGAAGACAGACTCTTCTTACTGTCTATGTTTTGAACCTTTTCTGTGAGAGCAGTTATAGATTCCGAAGCTTCACTTCCGGTTTACTGTATCCCTTGGACCTTCTTATTGACGATGAAAAACAGAAATTGCATCGGAATTAAGTACAAAAGGCACAATGCCGACTTAAGTACAAGAAGACTGACTCATCTTACTATCTATGTTTTGAACCTTTCCTGTGAGACCAGTTTTAGATTCCGATGCCTCACTTCAGGGTAACTGTATCCCTTGGACCTTCATATTGACGATGAAACACAGTAATTGCATAGGAATTAAATACAAAATGCACAAAGCCGACTTAAGTACAAGAAGACTGACTCTTCTTACTGTCTATGTTTGGAACCTTCCCTGTGAGACCAGTTATTGATTCCGATGCTTCACTTCGGAGTTGCTGCATCCTTTGGACCTTCTTATTGACGATGAAACACAGAAATTGCATCGGAAATCAATTCAAAATTTAGAATGCCGACTTAAGTACTAGAAGACTGACTCTTCTTACTGTCTATGTCTTGAACCTTTCCTCTGAGACCAGTTTTAGATGCCGATGCTTCACTTCCGGTTTACTGTATCCCTTGGACCTTCTTATTGACGATGAAAAACAGAAATTGCATCGGAATTAAGTACAAAAGGCACAATGCCGACTTAAGTACAAGAAGACTGACTCCTCTTACTGTCTATGTTTTAACCTTTCCTGTGAGACCAGTTTTAGATTTCGATGTTCATTTTAGGTTTACTGTATCCCTTGGACATTCTTATTGGTGATGGAACACAGAAATTGCATCGGAAATAAATTCAAAAGGCACAATGTAAACTTAAGTACTAGAAGACTGACTCTTCTTACTGTCTATGCCTTGATACTTTCCTCTGAGACCAGTTTCAGATGCCAATGCTTCACTTCAGGTTTACTGTATCCCTTGGACCTTCTTATTGACGATGAGACACAGAAATTGCATCGGAATTAAATACAAAAGGCAAAATGCCGATATAAATACAAGACGAAAGACTCTTCTTACTGCCTATGTTTTGAATCTTTCCTGTGAGACCAGTTTTAGTTTACCATGTTTTACTTCAGGCTTACTGTATCCCTTGGGCCGTCTTATTGACGACGAAACACAGAAATTGCTTCGGAATTAAATAAAAAATTCACAATGCCGACTTAAGTACAAGAAGACTGACCTGTCTTACGGTCTATGTTTTGAACCTTTCCTGTGAGACCAGTTTTAGATTCCGATTCTTCACTTCAGGATTACTGTATCCCTTGGACCTTCTTATTGACGATGAAACACAGAAAATGCATCGGATTTTCATACAAAAGGCACAATGCTGATTTAAGTACAAGAAAACTGACTCTTCTTACTGTCTATGTTTTGATCCTTCCCTGTGCGACCAGTTATAGGTTCCGATGCTTCACTTCCAGTTTACTGTATCCCTTGGACCATCTTATTGACGATGAAACACAGAAATTGCATCGGAAATAAAAACAAATGGCACAATGCCGACTTAAGTACAAGAAGACTGACTGTTCTTAATGTCAATGGTTTGAATCTATCCTGTGAGACCAGTTTTAGATTTCGATCTCCATTTTAGGTTTACTGTATCCCTTGGACCTTCTTATTGGCGATGGAACACAGAACTTGCATCGGAAATAAATTCAAAAGGCACAATGCCGACTTAAGTACTAGAAGACTGATTCTTCTTACTGTCTATGTCTTGAGCCTTTCCTCTGAAACCAGTTTTAGATGCCGATGCTTGACTTCAGGTTTAGTGTATCCCGTGGACCTTCTTAGTGACGATGAAACACAGAAATTGCATCGGAATTTAATACAAAAGACACAATGCCGACTTAAGCACAAGAAGACTGAAGTCTACTTACTGTCTATGTATTGAACCTTTCCTGTGAGACCAGTTTTAGATTCCGATGCTTCACTTTAGGTTTACTTCATCCCTTGGACCTTCTTATTGACGATGAAACACCGAAATAGCATCGGAAATAAATACAAAAAGCACAACTCCGACTTCAGTTCTAGAAGACTGACTCTTATGGCTGTCTTTGTTTTGAACCTTTCCTGTGAGACCAAATTTATATTCCGATGCATCACTTCAGGTTTATTGCATCCCTCGGAACTTCGTTTGTCGATGAGACACAGAAATTGCATCGGAATTAAATAGAAAAGGCACAATGCTGACTTAAGTACAAGAAGACTGACTCCTCCTACTCTCTATGTTTTGATCGTTTTCTGTGAGACCAGTTTTAGATTCCGATGCTTCACGTCAGGTTTGCTGTATCCCCTGGACCTTCTTATTGACGATGAAACACAGAAATTGCTTCGGAATGAATTACAAAAGGAACAATGCCTACTTAAGTACAAGAAGACTGACTCTTCTTACTGTCTTTGTTTTGAACCTCTCCTGTGAGACAGTTATTGATTCCGATGCTTCACTTCCGGTTTACTGTATCCCTTGGACCCTCTTATTGACGATGAAACACAGAAATTGCATCGGAATTACATACAAAAGGCACAATGCCGACTTAAGTAGAAGACGACTAACTCTTCTTACCCTGTACGTTTCGAACCTTTCCTGTGAGACCAGTTTTACATTCCGATGCTTCACTTTAGGATTACTGTCTCCCTTGGACCTTCTTATTGACGATGAAACACAGATATTGAATCGGAATTAAATAGTAAAGGCACAATGCCGACTTAAGTACAAGAAAACTGACTCTTCTTAATCTCTATGATTTGAACCTTTCCTGTGAGACCAGTTTTAGATTCCCATGCTTCACTTCAGGTTTACTGTATCTCTTGGACCTTCTTATTGACGATGAAACACAGAAATTGCTTCGGAATGAAATACAAAAGGAACAATGCCTACTTAAGTACATGAAGACTGACTCTTCTTACTGTATTTGTTTTGAATCTCTCCTGTGAGACAGTTATAGATTCCGATGCTTCACTTCCGGTTTACTGTATCCCTTGGACCGTCTTATTGAAGATGAAACACAGAAATTGCATCGGAATTACATACAAAAGGCACAATGCCGACTTAAGTACAAGACGACTAACTCTTCTTACTCTGTACGTTTTGAACCTTTCCTGTGAGACCAGTTTTACATTCCGATGCTTCACATCCGGTTTACTGTATCCCTTGGACCCTCTTATTGACGATGATACACAAAAATTGCATCCGAATGAACTACAAAAGGCACAATGTGATTTAAGTACAAGAAGACTGACTCTTCTTACTGTCTATGATTGAACCTTTCCTGTGAGACCAGTTTTAGACTCCTATGCATCAATTCAGGATTACTGTATCCCTTGGACAATCTTATAGACGATGAAACACAGAAATTGCATCGGAATTTATTACAAACGGCACAATACCCACTTACGTACAAGAAGACTGACTCTTCGTACTGTCTATGCTTTTAACCTTTCCTGAGAGACCAGTTTTAGCTTCCGATGCCGCAGTCCAAGTTTACTGTATCCCTTAGTCCTTCTTATTGACGATAAAACACAGAAATTGAATCGGAATTCAATACAAAAGGCAAAATGCCGACTTAATTACAAAGAGACTAACTCTTCTTACTGCCTATCCTTTGAACCTTTCCTGTGAGAAAAGTTTTAGATTCCGATGCTTCGCTTCAGGTTTACTGTATCCCTTGGACCTTCTTATTGACGATGAAACACAGAAATTGCATCGGAATCAAATACAAAATGCACAATGCCGACTTAAGTACAAGATGACAGACTCTTCTTACTGTCTATGATTACAACCTTTCCTGTGAGACCAGTTTTAGATTCCGATGCTTAACTTTAGGTCTAATGTATCATTTGTACCTTCTTATTGACGATGAAACACAGAAATTGCTTCGAATTTAAATACAAAAGGCACAATGCCCACTTAAGTACAAGAATACTGACTCTTCTTACTGTCAATGCTTTCAAACTTTCCTGTGAGACCAGTTTTAGATTCCGATGCCTCACTTCAGAGTTACTGTATCCCTTGGACCTTCATATTGACGATGAAACACAGAAATTGCATCGGAAATAAATTGAAAAGGCACAATGCCGACTTAAGTACAAGAAGACTGACTCCTCCTACTCTCTATGTTTTGATCGTTTTCTGTGAGACCAGTTTTAGATTCCAATGCTTCACGTCAGGTTTGCTGTATCCCCTGGACCTTCTTATTGACGATGAAACACAGAAATTGCTTCGGAATGAATTACAAAAGGAACAGTGCCTACTTAAGTACAAGAAGACTAACTCTTCTTACTCTGTACGTTTCGAACCTTTCCTGTGAGACCAGTTTTACATTCCGATGCTTCACTTTAGGATTACTGTCTCCCTTGGACCTTCTTATTGACGATGAAACACAGATATTGAATCGGAATTAAATAGTAAAGGCACAATGCCGACTTAAGTACAAGAAAACTGACTCTTCTTAATCTCTATGATTTGAACCTTTCCTGTGAGACCAGTTTTAGATTCCCATGCTTCACTTCAGGTTTACTGTATCTCTTGGACCTTCTTATTGACGATGAAACACAGAAATTGCTTCGGAATGAAATACAAAAGGAACAATGCCTACTTAAGTACATGAAGACTGACTCTTCTTACTGTATTTGTTTTGAATCTCTCCTGTGAGACAGTTATAGATTCCGATGCTTCACTTCCGGTTTACTGTATCCCTTGGACCGTCTTATTGACGATGAAACACAGAAATTGCATCGGAATTACATACAAAAGGCACAATGCCGACTTAAGTACAAGACGACTAACTCTTCTTACTCTGTACGTTTTGAACCTTTCCTGTGAGACCAGTTTTACATTCCGATGCTTCACATCCGGTTTACTGTATCCCTTGGACCCTCTTATTGACGATGATACACAAAAATTGGATCCGAATGAACTACAAAAGGCACAATGTGACTTAAGTACAAGAAGACTGACTCTTCTTACTGTCTATGATTGAACCTTTCCTGTGAGACCAGTTTTAGACTCCTATGCATCAATTCAGGATTACTGTATCCCTTGGACATTCTTATAGACGATGAAACACAGAAATTGCATCGGAATTCATTACAAACGACACAATACCCACTTACGTACAAGAAGACTGACTCTTCGTACTGTCTATGCATTTAACCTTTCCTGTGAGACCAGTTTTAGCTTCCGATGCCGCAGTCCAAGTTTACTGTATCCCTTAGTCCTTCTTATTGACGATAAAACACAGAAATTGAATCGGAATTCAATTCAAAAGGCAAAATGCCGACTTAATTACAAAGAGACTAACTCTTCTTACTGCCTATCCTTTGAACCTTTCCTGTGAGAAAAGTTTTAGATTCCGATGCTTCGCTTCAGGTTTACTGTATCCCTTGGACCTTCTTATTGACGATGTAACACAGAAATTGCATCGGAATCAAATACAAAATGCACAATGCCGACTTAAGTACAAGATGACAGACTCTTCTTACTGTCTATGATTACAACCTTTCCTGTGAGACCAGTTTTAGATTCCGATGCTTAACTTTAGGTCTAATGTATCCCTTGTACCTTCTTATTGACGATGAAACACAGAAATTGCTTCGAATTTAAATACAAAAGGCACAATGCCCACTTCAGTACAAGAATACTGACTCTTCTTACTGTCAATGCTTTGAAACTTTCCTGTGAGACCAGTTTTAGATTCCGATGCCTCACTTCAGAGTTACTGTATCCCTTGGACCTTCATATTGACGATGAAACACAGAAATTGCATCGGAAATAAATTGAAAAGGCACAATGCCGACTTAAGTACAAGAAGACCGACTCTTCTTATTGTATGTGTTCTGAACCGTTCCTGTTAGACCAGTTTTAGACTCCGCTGCTTCACTTCAGGTTTACTGCATCCCTTGGACCTTCCTATTGACGATGAAACACAGATATTGCATCGGAATTGAATACAAAAGGAACAATGCCGACTTAAGTACAAGAAGACAGACTCTTCTTACTGTCTATGTTTTGAACCTTTTCTGTGAAAGCAGTTATAGATTCCGAAGCTTCACTTCCGGTTTACTGTATCCCTTGGACCTTCTTATTGACGATGAAAAACAGAAATTGCATCGGAATTAAGTACAAAAGGCACAATGCCGACTTAAGTACAAGAAGACTGACTCATCTTACTATCTATGTTTTGAACCTTTCCTGTGAGACCAGTTTTAGATTCCGATGCCTCACTTCAGGGTAACTGTATCCCTTGGACCTTCATATTGACGATGAAACACAGTAATTGCATAGGAATTAAATACAAAATGCACAAAGCCGACTTAAGTACAAGAAGACTGACTCTTCTTACTGTCTATGTTTGGAACCTTCCCTGTGAGACCAGTTATTGATTCCGATGCTTCACTTCGGAGTTGCTGCATCCTTTGGACCTTCTTATTGACGATGAAACACAGAAATTGCATCGGAATGAAATACATAAGGAACAATGCCGACTTAAGTCTAAAAAGACTGACTCATCTTACTGTCTATGTTTTGAACTTTTTCTGTGAGACCAGTTTTAGCTTTCGATGTTCATTTTAGGTTTACTGTACCCCTTGGACCTTCTAATTGGCGATGGAACACAGAAATTGCATCGGAAATCAATTCAAAATTTAGAATGCCGACTTAAGTACTAGAAGACTGACTCTTCTTACTGTCTATGTCTTGAACCTTTCCTCTGAGACCAGTTTTAGATGCCGATGCTTCACTTCCGGTTTACTGTATCCCTTGGACCTTCTTATTGACGATGAAAAACAGAAATTGCATCGGAATTAAGTACAAAAGGCACAATGCCGACTTAAGTACAAGAAGACTGACTCCTCTTACTGTCTATGTTTTAACCTTTCCTGTGAGACCAGTTTTAGATTTCGATGTTCATTTTAGGTTTACTGTATCCCTTGGACATTCTTATTGGTGATGGAACACAGAAATTGCATCGGAAATAAATTCAAAAGGCACAATGTAAACTTAAGTACTAGAAGACTGACTCTTTTTACTATCTACGCCTTGAGCCCTTCCTCTGAGACCAGTTTTAGATGCCGATGCTACACTCCAGGTTTATTGTATCCCTTGGACATTCTTATTGTCGATGAAACACAGAAATTGCACCGGAATTAAATACAAAAGGCACAATGCCGACTTAAGTCGATGAAGACTGACTCTCCTTACTGTCTATGTTTTAAACCTTTCCTGTGAGACCAGTTTTAGATTCCGATTCTTCACTTCAGGTTTACTGCATCCCTTGGACCTTCCTATTGACGATGGAACACAGAAATTGCATCGGAATTAAATACAAAAGGAACAATGCCGACTTAAGTACAAGAAGACAGACCCTTCTTACTGTCTATGTTTTGAACCTTTCCTGTGAGACCAGTTATAGATTCCGATGCTTCACTTCCAGTTTACTGTATCCCTTGGGCCTTCTTATTGACGATGAAAAACAGAAATTGCATCGGAATTAAGTACAAAAGGCACAATGCCGACTTAAGTACAAGAAGACTGACTCATCTTACTATCTATGTTTTGAACTTTTCCTGTGAGACGAGTTTTAGAATTCGATGTTCATTTCTGGTTTACTGTATCCCTTGGACTTTCTTATTGACGATGAAACACAGAAATTGCATAGGAATATAATACAAAAGGCACAATGGAGACATAAATACAAGAAGACTTACTCTTGTTACTGTCTATGTTTTGAGCCTTTCCTGTGAGACCAGTTTTAGTTTCCCATCTTTCACTTCAGATTTACTGTATTCCTTGGAATTTCTTATTGACGATGAAACACAGAAATTGCATCGGAATTAAATTCAAAAAGCACAATGCCGACTTCAGTAGAAGAAGACTGGCTCATCTTACTGTCTATGTTTCGAACCTTTCCTGTGAGACCAATTTTACATTCCGATGCTTCACTTCAAGTTTACTGTTATCCGTCGGGCCTTCGTACTGTCGATGAGACACAGAAATTGCATCGGAATTAAATACAAATGGCACAATGCCGATTTAAGTACAAGAAGACTGACTCTTTTTACATTCGATGATTTGAGCCTTTCCCGTGAGACCAGTTTTAGATTCCGATGCTTCATTTCAGGTTTACTGTATCTCTTGGACCTTCTTACTGACGACGAAACACAGAAATTGCATCGGAGTTAAATACAAAAGGCACAATGCCGACTTAAGTACAAGAAGACTGACTCATCTTACTGTCTATGTTTTGAAACTTTCCTGTGAGACGAGTTATATAATTCGATGTTCATTTCCGGTTTACTGTATCCCATGGACCTTCTTATTGACGATGAAACACAGGAATAGCTTCGGAATAAAATACAAAAGGCACAATGGAGACTTAAGTACAAGAAGACTGACTCTTCTTACTCTCTCTGTTTTGAGCTTTTCCTGTGAGACTAGTTTTAGATTCCGATGCTTCATTTCACTTTTACTGTATCCCTTGGACCTTCTTATTGACGATGAAACACAGAAATTGCATCGGAATTAAATACAAAAGCACAAAGTCGACTTAAGTACAAGAAGACTGACTCTTCTTACTGTCTGTGTTTCGAACCTTTCCTGTGAGGCTAGTTTTAGATTCTGATGCTTCACTTCAGGTTTACTGCATCCCTTGGACCTTCTAATTGACGATGAAACACAAAAATTGCATCGGAATTAAATTCAAAAGGCACAATGCCCACTTAAGTACAAGAAGACTGACTCTTCTTACTGTGTATGTTTTGAAACTTTCCTGTGAGACCAGTTACAGACTCCGATGCTTCACTTCAGGGTTACTGTATCCCTTGGACCATCTTATTTACGATGAAACACAGAAATTGTATCGGAATTAAATACAAAAGGCAAAATGCCGATTTAAGTACAGGACGAATGACTCTTCTTACTGTCTCTGTTCTGAACCTTTCCTGTGGGACCAGTTTTAGTTTCCCATGTTTCACTTCAGGTTTACTGTATCCCTTGGACCATCTTATTGACGACGAAACACAGAAATTGCTTCGGAATTAAATACAAAATTCACGATGCCGACTTCAGTACAAGAAGACTGACTCTTCTTACTGTCTATGTTTTGAACCTTTCCTGTGAGACCAATTTTACATTTCGATGCTTCACTTTAAGTTTACTGTATCCCTCGTACCTTCGTATTGTCGATGAGACACAGAAATTGCATCGGAATTAAATACAAATGGAACAATGCCGACTTCACTACAAGAAGACTGACTCTTCTTACATTCTATGATTTGAGCGTTTCCTGTGAGACCAGTTTCAGATTCCGATGCTTCACTTCAGATTTACTGTATCCCTTGGACCTTCATATTGACGTTGAAACACAGAAACGGCAACGGAATTAAAGACAAAAGGCACAACGCCGACATATGTACAAGAGGACTGACTCCTCTTACTGTCTATGATTTGAACCTTTCCTGTGTGACCAGTTTTAGATTCCGATGCTTCACTTCAGGTTTACTGTATCACTTGGACCTGCTTATTGACGATGAAACACAGAAACTGCATTGGAATTAAATACAAAAGGAACAATGCTAACTTAAGTACAAGAGGACTGACTCTCCTTACGTTCTATGACTTGAACAACTCCTGTGAGACCAGTTTTAGATTCTGATCCTTCACTTCATGTTTGCAGTATCCCTTGGACCTTCTTAATGACGATGAAACACAGAAATTGCATCGGAATTAAATACAAAAGGCAAAATGCCGACTTAAGTACAAGAAGACTGACTCTTCTTACAGTCTATGTTTTGAACCTTTCCTTTGAGACCATCTTTAGATTCCGATGGTTCACTTCATTTTTACTGTATCCCTTAGACCTTCTTAGTGTCGATGAAACACAGAAATTGCATCGGAATTAAATACAAAAGGAACAATGCCGACTTAAATAAAAGAGGACTGACTCTTCTTACGTTCTATGATTAGAACCACTCCTGTGAGACTAGTTTTAGATACCGATGCTTCACTTGAGGTTTATAGTATCCCTTGGACCTTCTTAATGACGATGAAACACAGAAATTGCATCGGAATTAAATACAAAAGTCACAATGCCAACTTAAGTACAAGAGGACTGACTCTTCTTACGTTCTATGATTTGAACCATTCCTGTGAGACCAGTTTTAGAATCTGATAGTTCACTTCAGGTTTACAGTATCCCTTGTACCTTCTTAATGACGATGAAACACAGAAATTGCATCGGATTTAAATACAAAAGGCAAAATGCCGACATAAGTACAAGAATACTGACTATTATTACAGTCTATTATTTTAACCTTTCCTGTGAGACCATCTTTAGATTCCGATGCTTCACTTCAGGTTTAATGTATTGCTAGAACCTTCTTATTGACGTTGAAACACAGAAACTGCATCGGAATTAAATACAAAAGGAACAATGCCATCTTAAGTACAAGAGGACTGACTCTTCTTACGTTCTATGATTTGAACCATTTCTGTGAGACACGTTTTAGAATCCGATGCTTCACTTCAGGTTTACAGTATCCCTTGGCCGTTCTTAATGACGATGAAACACAGAAATTGCATAGGAATGAAATACAAAAAGCAAAATGCCGACTTAAGTACAAGAAGACTGACTCTTCTTGCAGTCTATGTTTTAAACCTTTCCTGTGAGACCATCTTTAGATTCCGATGGTTCACTTCAGGCTTACTGTATCCCTTGGACCTTCTTATTGACGATGAAACACAGAAATTACATCGGAATTAAATACAAAAGGAACAGTGCCGACTTCAGTACAAGAAGATTGACTCTTCTTAGTGTCTATGCTTTGAAGCTCTTCTGTGAGACCATTTTTAGATTCCGATGCTTCACTTCAGGTTTACTGTATCCCTTGAACCTTCTTATTGACGATGTAACACAGAAATTACATCGAAAATAAATACAAAAGGCACAATGCCGACTTATGTACAAGAAGACTGATTCTTCTTACTGTCTATGTTCTGTACCTTTCCTGTGAATTCAGTTTTAGATTCCGATGCTTCACTTCAGGTTTACTGCATCCCTTGAGCCTTCTTATTGACGATGAAACACAGAAATTGCATCAGAATTAAACACAACATGCACAATGTCGGCTTCAGTACAAAAAGACAGACTCTTCTTACTTTCTATTCTTTGAACCTCTCCTGTGAGACCAGTTTTCGATTCCGATGCTTCACTTGAGGTTTACTGTATTCTTTGGACCTTCTTATTGACGATGAAACAGAGAAATTGCATCCGAATTAAATACAAAGGGCACAATGCCGACTTAAGTACAAGAAGACTGACTGTTCTTACTGTCTATGTTTTGAAACTTTCCTGTGAGACCAGTGATAGACTCCGATGCTTCACTTCAGGTTTACTGTATCCCTTGGACCATCTTATTTATGATGAAACACAGAAATTGTATCGGAATTAAATACAAAAAGAACAATTCCGACTTAAGTACAAGAACACTGATTCTTCTTACTGTCTATGTTTAGATCCTTTCCTCTGAGACCAGTTTTAGATTCCGATGCTTCATTTCACGTTTACTGTATCCCTCGGACCATCTTATTGACAATGAAACACAGAAATTGGATCGAAATTAATTACTAAAGGCACAATGCCGACTTACGTACAAGGCGACTGACTCTTCTTACATTCTATGATTTGAGCCTTTCCTGTGAGTTCAGATTTAGATTCCTATGCTTCACTTCGGGTTAACTGTATCCCTTGGGCCTTCTAATCGACGATGAAACACAGAAATTTCATCGGAATCAAATACAAATGACAAAATACCGATCTCAGTACAAGAAGACTGACATTGCCACTGTCTATGTTTTGAACCTTTCCTGTGAGACAAAATTTAGATTCCGATGCTTTACTTCAGGTTTACTGTATCCTTTGGACCTTCTTATTGACGATGAAACACAGCAATTGCATCGGAATTAGATACAAAAAGCACAAAGCCGACTTAAGTACAAGAAGACAGACTCTTCTTATTGTCTATGTGTTGAACCTTTCTTGTGAGACCAGATTTAGATTCCGATGTTTCACTTCAGGTTTACTGTATCCATTGGACCTTCTTATTGACGATGAAACATTGAAATTGCAACGGAATTAAATACAAAAGGCACAATGCCGACTTAAGTACAAGAAGACTGACTCTTCTTACAAAATATGATTTGAGCCTTTCCTGTGAGACCAGTTTTAGATTCCGATGCTTCACTTCAGATTTACTGTATCCCTTGGACCTTCTTATTGACGTTGAAACACAGAAATTGCAACGGAATTAAATACAAAAGGCACAACGCCGACTTAAGTACAAGAGGACTGACTCCTCTTACTGTCTATGATTTGAACCTTTCCTGTGAGACCAGTTTTAGATTCCGATGCCTCACTTCAGGTTTACTGTATCCCTTGGACCTTCTTATTGACGATGAAACACAGAAATTGCATCGGAATTAAATACAAAAGGCACAATGCCGACTTAAGTACAAGATGACTGACTCTTCTTATAGTCTATGTTTTAAACCTTTCCTGTGAGACCATCTTTAGATTCCGATGGTTCACTTCAGGTTTACTGTATCCCTTGGACCTTCTTATTGTCGATGAAACACAGAAATTGCATCGGAATTAAATACAAAAGGCACAATGCCGACTTAAGTACAAGAGGACTGACTCTTCTTAAGTGCTATGATTTGAACCACTCCTGTCAGACGAGTTTTAGATTCCGTTGCTTCACTTGAGGTTTACAGTATCCCTTGGCCCTTCTTAATGACGACGAAACACAGAAATTGCATCGGAATTAAATACAAAATTCACAATGCCAACTTAAGTACAAGAGGACTGACTCTTCTTACGTTCTATGATTTGAATTATTCCTGTGAGACCAGTTTTAGATTCATATGCTTCACTTCAGGTTTACAGTATCCCTTGCACCTTCTTAATGAAGATGAAACACAGAAATTGCATCGGAATTAAATACAAAAGGCAAAATGCCGTTTTAAGTACAGGACGAATGACTCTTCATACTGTCTCTGCCTCGAACCCTTCCTGTGGGACCACTTTTAGTTTCCCATGTTTCCCTTCAGGTTTACTGTATCCCTTGGACCTTCTTATTGACAACGAAACACAGAAATTGCTTCGGAATTCAATACAAAATTCACAATGCCGACTTCAGTACAATAATACTGACTCTTCTTATTTTCTATGTTTTGAACCTTTCCTGTGAGACCAATTTTACATTCCGATGCTTCACTTCAAGTTTACTGTATCCCTCGTACCTTCGTATTGTCGATGAGACACAGAAATTGCATTGGAATTAAATACAAATGGCACAATTCGGACTTCAGTACATGAAGACTGACTCTTCTTACATTCTATGATTTGAGCCTTTCCTGTGAGACCAGTTTTAGTTTCCGATGCTTCACTTCAGATTTACTGTATCCCTTGGACCTTCTTATTGACGTTGAAACACAGAAATTGCCACGGAATTAAATACAAAAGGCACAACGCCGACTTATGTACAAGAGGACTGACTCCTTTACTGTCTATGATTTGAAACTTTCCTGTGAGACCAGTTTTAGATTCCGATGCTTCACTTCAGGTTTACTGTATCCCTTGGACCTTCTTATTGACGATGAAACACAGAAATTGCATAGGAATTAAATACAAAACGCAAAATGCCGAATTAAGTACAAGAAGAATGACTCTTTTTACATTCGATGACTTGAGCCTTTTCTGTGAGACCAGTTTTAGATTCCGATGCTTCACTTCAGGTTTACTGTATCCCTTGGACCTTCTTATTGACGACGAAACACAGAAATTGCATCGGAATTAAATACAAAAGGAACAATGCCGACTTAAGTACAAGAGGACTGACTCTTCTTACGTTCTATGATTTGAACCACTCCTGTGAGACCAGTTTTAGATTCCGATGCTTCACTTGAGGTTTATAGTATCCCTTGGACCTTCTTAATGACGATGAAACACAGAAATTGCATCGGAATTAAATACAAAAGGCAAAATGCCGACTTAAGTACAAGAAGACTGACTCTTCTTACAGTCTATTTTTTTAACCTTTCCTGTGATACCATCTTTAGATTCCGATGCTTCACTTCAGGTTCAATGTATCCCTTGGACCTTCTTATTGACGATGAAACACAGAAATTGCATCGGAATTAAATACAAAAGGAACAATGCTAACTTAAGTACAAGAGGACTGACTCTCCTCACGTTCTATGATTTGAACAACTCCTGTGAGACCAGTTTTAGATTCCGATCCTTCACTTCATGTTTGCAGTATCCCTTGGACCTTCGTAATGACGATGAAACACAGAAATTGCATCGGAATTAAACACAAAAGGCACAATGCCAACTTAAGTACAAGAGGACTCACTCTTCTTACGTTCTATGATTTGAACCGTTCCTGTGAGACAAGTTTTGGAATCCGATGCTTCACCTCAGGTTTACAGAATCCTTTGGACCTTCTTAATGACGATGAAACACAGAAATTGCATCGGATTTAAATACAAAAGGCACAATGCCGACTTAAGTACAAGATGACTGACTCTTCTTATAGTCTATGTTTTAAACCTTTCCTGTGAGACCATCTTTAGATTCCGATGGTTCACTTCAGGTTTACTGTATCCCTTGGACCATCTTATTTACGATGAAACACAGAAATAGTATCGGAATTAAATACAAAAAGAACAATTCCGACTTAAGTACAAGAACACTGACTCTTCTTACTGTCTATGTTTAGATCCTTACCTGTGAGACCAGTTTTAGATTCCGATGCTTCATTTCACGTTTACTGTAACCCTCGGACCATCTTATTGACAATGAAACACAGAAATTGCATCGGAATTAATGACTAAAGGCACAATGCCGACTTAAGTACAAGAAGACTGACTCCTCTCACTGCCTATGATTTGAGCCTTTCCTGTGAGTTCAGATTTAGATTCCTATGCTTCACTTCGGGTTAACTGTATCCCTTGGGCCTTCTAATCGACGATGAAACACAGAAATTTCATCGGAATCAAATACAAAAGACAAAATGCCGATTTCAGTACAAGAAGACTGACATTGCCACTGTCTATGTTTGAACCTTTCCTGTGAGACTAGATTTAGATTCCGTTGCTTTACTTCAGGTTTACTGTATCCTTTGGACGTTCTTATTGACGATGAAACACAGTAATTGCATCGGAATTAGATACAAAAAGCACAAAGCCGACTTAAGTACAAGTAGACAGACTCTTCTTATTGTCTATGTGTTGAACCTTTCTTGTGAGACCAGATTTAGATTCCGATGTTTCACTTCAGGTTTACTGTATCCATTGGACCTTCTTATTGACGATGAAACATAGAAATTGCATCGTTCTTTAATACAAAATTTACAATGCAGACTTAAGGACAAGAAGCCCGACTCTTCTTACATTCAATGATTTTAACCTTTCCTGTGAGACCAGTTTTAGATTCCGATGCTTCACTTCAGGTTTACTGTATCGCTTGGACCTTCTTATTGACGATGAAACACAGAAATTGCATTGGAATTAAATACAAAACGCAAAATGCCGAATTAAGTACAAGAAGAATGACTCTTTTTACATTCGATGACTTGAGCCTTTTCTGTGAGACCAGTTTTAGATTCCGATGCTTCACTTCAGGTTTACTGTATCCCTTGGACCTTCTTATTGACGACGAAACACAGAAATTGCATCGGAATTAAATACAAAAGGAACAATGCCGACTTAAGTACAAGAGGACTGACTCTTCTTACGTTCTATGATTTGAACCACTCCTGTGAGACCAGTTTTAGATTCCGATGCTTCACTTGAGGTTTATAGTATCCCTTGGACCTTCTTAATGACGATGAAACACAGAAATTGCATCGGAATTAAATACAAAAGGCAAAATGCCGACTTAAGTACAAGAAGACTGACTCTTCTTACAGTCTATTTTTTTAACCTTTCCTGTGATACCATCTTTAGATTCCGATGCTTCACTTCAGGTTTAATGTATCCCTTGGACCTTCTTATTGACGATGAAACACAGAAATTGCATCGGAATTAAATACAAAAGGAACAATGCTAACTTAAGTACAAGAGGACTGACTCTCCTCACGTTCTATGATTTGAACAACTCCTGTGAGACCAGTTTTAGATTCCGATCCTTCACTTCATGTTTGCAGTATCCCTTGGACCTTCGTAATGACGATGAAACACAGAAATTGCATCGGAATTAAACACAAAAGGCACAATGCCAACTTAAGTACAAGAGGACTCACTCTTCTTACGTTCTATGATTTGAACCTTTCCTGTGAGACAAGTTTTGGAATCCGATGCTTCACCTCAGGTTTACAGAATCCTTTGGACCTTCTTAATGACGATGAAACACAGAAATTGCATCGGATTTAAATACAAAAGGCACAATGCCGACTTAAGTACAAGATGACTGACTCTTCTTATAGTCTATGTTTTAAACCTTTCCTGTGAGACCATCTTTAGATTCCGATGGTTCACTTCAGGTTTACTGTATCCCTTGGACCATCTTATTTACGATGAAACACAGAAATTGTATCGGAATTAAATACAAAAAGAACAATTCCGACTTAAGTACAAGAACACTGACTCTTCTTACTGTCTATGTTTAGATCCTTTCCTGTGAGACCAGTTTTAGATTCCGATGCTTCATTTCACGTTTACTGTAACCCTCGGACCATCTTATTGACAATGAAACACAGAAATTGCATCGGAATTAATGACTAAAGGCACAATGCCGACTTAAGTACAAGAAGACTGACTCCTCTCACTGCCTATGATTTGAGCCTTTCCTGTGAGTTCAGATTTAGATTCCTATGCTTCACTTCGGGTTAACTGTATCCCTTGGGCCTTCTAATCGACGATGAAACGCAGAAATTTCATCGGAATCAAATACAAAAGACAAAATGCCGATTTCAGTACAAGAAGACTGACATTGCCACTGTCTATGTTTTGAACCTTTCCTGTGAGACTAGATTTAGATTCCGTTGCTTTACTTCAGGTTTACTGTATCCTTTGGACGTTCTTATTGACGATGAAACACAGTAATTGCATCGGAATTAGATACAAAAAGCACAAAGCCGACTTAAGTACAAGTAGACAGACTCCTCTTATTGTCTATGTGTTGAACCTTTCTTGTGAGACCAGATTTAGATTCCGATGTTTCACTTCAGGTTTACTGTATCCATTGGACCTTCTTATTGACGATGAAACATAGAAATTGCATCGTTCTTTAATACAAAATTTACAATGCAGACTTAACTACAAGAAGCCCGACTCTTCTTACATTCAATGATTTTAACCTTTCCTGTGAGAACAGTTTTAGATTCCGATGCCTCACTTCAAGTTTACTGTATCCCTTGGACCTTCTTAGTGACGATGACACACAGAAATTGCATCGAAGTTAAATACAAAAGGCACAATGGCGACTTAAGTACAAGAAGACAGACTCTTCTTACTGTCCATGCTTTGTATCTTTCCTGGGAGACCAGTTTTAGAATCCGATGCTTTACGTCAGGTGTACTGTATCCCTTGAACCTTCTTATTGACGATGAATCATAGAAATTGCAACGGAATTAAATACAAAAGGCACAATGCCGACTTAAGTACAGGAAGACTGACTCTTCTTACATTCTATGGTTTGAGCCTTTCCTGTGAGACCAGTTTTAGATTCTTATGCTTCACTTCGGGTTTACAGTATCCCTTGCACCTTCTTAATGAAGATGAAACACAGAAATTGCATCGGAATTAAATACAAAAGGCAAAATCCCGTTTTAAGTAGAGGACGAATGACTCTTCATACTGTCTCTGCCTTGAACCTTTCCTGTTGGACCACTTTTAGTTTCCCATGTTTCACTTCAGGTTTACTGTATCCCTTGGACCTTCTTATTGACGACGAAACACAGAAATTGCTTCGGAATTAAATACAAAATTCACAATGCCTACTTCAGTACAATAATACTGACTCTTCTTATTGTCTATGTTTTGAACCTTTCCTGTGAGACCAATTTTACATTCCGATGCTTCACTTCAAGTTTACTGTATCCCTCGTACCTTCGTATTGTCGATGAGACACAGAAATTGCATCGGAATTAAATACAAATGGCACAATGCGGACTTCAGTACAAGAAGACTGACTCTTCTTACATTCTATGATTTGAGCCTTTCCTGTGAGACCAGTTTTAGTTTCCGATGCTTCACTTCAGATTTACTGTATCCCTTGGACCTTCGTATTGACGTTGAAACACAGAAATTGCCACGGAATTAAATGCAAAAGGCACAACGCCGACTTATGTACAAGAGGACTGACTCCTTTACTGTCTATGATTTGAACCTTTCCTGTGAGACCAGTTTTAGATTCCGATGCTTCACTTCAGGTTTACTGTATCCCTTGGACCTTCTTATTGACGACGAAACACAGAAATTGCATCGGAATTAAATACAAAAGGAACAATGCGGACTTAAGTACAAGAGGACTGACTCTTCTTACGTTCTATGATTTGAACCACTCCTGTTAGACCAGTTTTAGATTCCGATGCTTCACTTGATGTTTATAGTATCCCTTGGACCTTCGTAATGACGATGAAACACAGAAATTGCATCGGAATTAAACACAAAAGGCACAATGCCTACTTAAGTACAAGAGGGCTGACTCTTCTTACGTTCTATGATTTGAACCATTCCTGTGAGACAAGTTTTGGAATCCGATGTTTCACCTCAGGTTTACAGAATCCTTTGGACCTTCTTAATGGCGATGAAACACAGAAATTGCATCGGATTGAAATACAAAAGGCAAAATGCTGACTTAAGTACAAGAAGACTGACTCTTCTTACAGTCTATGTTTCAAACCTTTCCTGTGAGACCATCTTTAGATTCCGATGGTTCACTTCAGGTTTTCTGTATCCCTTGGACCTTCGTATTGTCGATGAAACACAGAAATGGCATCGGAATTAAATACAAATGCACAATGCTGACTTAAGTACAAGAAGACTGACTCTTTTTACATTCGATGATTTGAGCCTTTCCTGTGAGACCCGTTTTAGATTCCGATGATTCACTTCTAGTTTACTGTATTCCTTGAACCTTCTTATTGACGATGAAATACAGATATTGCATCGGAATTAAATACAAAAGGAACAATGCCGACTTAAGTACAAGACGACTGACTCTGCTTACGTTCTATGATTTGAACCACTCCTGTGAGACCAGTTTTAGATTCCGATGCTTCACTTGAGGTTTATAGTATCCCTTGGACCTTCTTAATGACGATGAAACACAGAAATTGCATCGGAATTAAATACAAAAGGCAAAATGCCAACTTAAGTACAAGAGGACTCACTCTTCTTACGTTCTATGATTTGAACCGTTCCTGTGAGACAAGTTTTGGAATCCGATGCTTCACCTCAGGTTTACAGAATCCTTTGGACCTTCTTAATGACGATGAAACACAGAAATTGCATCGGATTTAAATACAAAAGGCACAATGCCGACTTAAGTACAAGATGACTGACTCTTCTTATAGTCTATGTTTTAAACCTTTCCTGTGAGACCATCTTTAGATTCCGATGGTTCACTTCAGGTTTACTGTATCCCTTGGACCATCTTATTTACGATGAAACACAGAAATTGTATCGGAATTAAATACAAAAAGAACAATTCCGACTTAAGTACAAGGACACTGACTCTTCTTACTGTCTATGTTTAGATCCTTTCCTGTGAGACCAGTTTTAGATTCCGATGCTTCATTTCACGTTTACTGTAACCCTCGGACCATCTTATTGACAATGAAACACAGAAATTGCATCGGAATTAATGACTAAAGGCACAATGCCGACTTAAGTACAAGAAGACTGACTCCTCTCACTGCCTATGATTTGAGCCTTTCCTGTGAGTTCAGATTTAGATTCCTATGCTTCACTTCGGGTTAACTGTATCCCTTGGGCCTTCTAATCGACGATGAAACACAGAAATTTCATCGGAATCAAATACAAAAGACAAAATGCCGATTTCAGTACAAGAAGACTGACATTGCCACTGTCTATGTTTTGAACCTTTCCTGTGAGACTAGATTTAGATTCCGTTGCTTTACTTCAGGTTTACTGTATCCTTTGGACGTTCTTATTGACGATGAAACACAGTAATTGCATCGGAATTAGATACAAAAAGCACAAAGCCGACTTAAGTACAAGTAGACAGACTCTTCTTATTGTCTATGTGTTGAACCTTTCTTGTGAGACCAGATTTAGATTCCGATGTTTCACTTCAGGTTTACTGTATCCATTGGACCTTCTTATTGACGATGAAACATAGAAATTGCATCGTTCTTTAATACAAAATTTACAATGCAGACTTAAGTACAAGAAGCCCGACTCTTCTTACATTCAATGATTTTAACCTTTCCTGTGAGAACAGTTTTAGATTCCGATGCCTCACTTCAAGTTTACTGTATCCCTTGGACCTTCTTAGTGACGATGACACACAGAAATTGCATCGAAGTTAAATACAAAAGGCACAATGGTGACTTAAGTACAAGAAGACAGACTCTTCTTACTGTCCATGCTTTGTATCTTTCCTGGGAGACCAGTTTTAGAATCCGATGCTTTACGTCAGGTGTACTGTATCCCTTGAACCTTCTTATTGACGATGAATCATAGAAATTGCAACGGAATTAAATACAAAAGGCACAATGCCGACTTAAGTACAGGAAGACTGACTCTTCTTACATTCTATGGTTTGAGCCTTTCCTGTGAGACCAGTTTTAGATTCTTATGCTTCACTTCGGGTTTACAGTATCCCTTGCACCTTCTTAATGAAGATGAAACACAGAAATTGCATCGGAATTAAATACAAAAGGCAAAATGCCGTTTTAAGTAGAGGACGAATGACTCTTCATACTGTCTCTGCCTTGAACCTTTCCTGTGGGACCACTTTTAGTTTCCCATGTTTCACTTCAGGTTTACTGTATCCCTTGGACCTTCTTATTGACGACGAAACACAGAAATTGCTTCGGAAATAAATACAAAATTCACAATGTCTACTTCAGTACAATAATACTGACTCTTCTTATTGTCTATGTTTTGAACCTTTCCTGTGAGACCAATTTTACATTCCGATGCTTCACTTCAAGTTTACTGTATCCCTCGTACCTTCGTATTGTCGATGAGACACAGAAATTGCATCGGAATTAAATACAAATGGCACAATGCGGACTTCAGTACAAGAAGACTGACTCTTCTTACATTCTATGATTTGAGCCTTTCCTGTGAGACCAGTTTTAGTTTCCGATGCTTCACTTCAGATTTACTGTATCCCTTGGACCTTCGAATTGACGTTGGAACACAGAAATTGCCACGGAATTAAATGCAAAAGGCACAACGCCGACTTATGTACAAGAGGACTGACTCCTTTACTGTCTATGATTTGAACCTTTCCTGTGAGACCAGTTTTAGATTCCGATGCTTCACTTCAGGTTTACTGTATCCCTTGGACCTTCTTATTGACGATGAAACACAGAAATTGCATTGGAATTAAATACAAAACGCAAAATGCCGAATTAAGTGCAAGAAGACTGACTCTTTTTACATTCGATGATTTGAGCCTTTCCTGTGAGACCAGTTTTAGATTCCGATGCTTCACTTCAGGTTTACTGTATCCCTTGGACCTTCTTATTGACGACGAAACACAGAAATTGCATCGGAATTAAATACAAAAGGAACAATGCGGACTTAAGTACAAGAGGACTGACTCTTCTTACGTTCTATGATTTGAACCACTAGTGTTAGACCAGTTTTAGATTCCTATGCTTCACTTGAGGTTTATAGTATCCCTTGGACCTTCGCAATGACGATGAAACACAGAAATTGCATCGGAATTAAACACAAAAGGCACAATGCCTACTTAAGTACAAGAGGGCTGACTCTTCTTACGTTCTATGATTTGAACCATTCCTGTGAGACAAGTTTTGGAATCCGATGTTTCACCTCAGGTTTACAGAATCCTTTGGACCTTCTTAATGACGATGAAACACAGAAATTGCATCGGATTTAAATACAAAAGGCAAAATGCTGACTTAAGTACAAGAAGACTGACTCTTCTTACAGTCTATGTTTCAAACCTTTCCTGTGAGACCATCTTTAGATTCCGATGGTTCACTTCAGGTTTTCTGTATCCCTTGGACCTTCGTATTGTCGATGAAACACAGAAATTGCATTGGAATTAAATACAAAAGTCACAATGCTGACTTAAGTACAAGAAGACTGACTCTTTTTACATTCGATGATTTGTGCCTTTCCTGTGAGACCAGTTTTAGATTCCGATGCTTCACTTCAGGTTTACTGTATCCTTTGGACTTTCTTATTGACGATGAAACACAGAAATTGCATCGGAATTAAATACAAAAGGCACAATGCCAACTTAAGTACAAGATTACTGAACCTTCTTACTGTCAATGCTTTGAACCTCTTCTGTGAGACCATTTTTGATTGCGATGCATCACTTCAGGTTTACTGTATCCCTTGGACCTTCTTATTGACGATGAAACACAGAAATTGCATCGGAATTAAATACAAAAGGAACAATGCTGACGTAAGTACAAGAAGACTGAGTCCTCTTACTGTCTATTGTTTGAACCTTAACTGTGAGACCAGTTATAGATTCCGATGCCTCACTTCAGGTTTTCTGTATCCCTTGGACCATCTTATTGACGATGAAACACAGAAATTACATCGGAATTAAATACAAAAGGCACAATGCCGACTTATGTACAAGAAGACTGATTCTTCTTACTGTCTATGTTTTGAACGTTTCCTGTGAGGCCAGTTTTAGATTCCGATGCTTCACTTCAGTTTTACTGCATCCCTTGGGCCTTCTTATTGATTATGAAACACAGAAATTGCATCGGAATTAAATACAAAAGGAACAATGCTGACTTAAGTACAAGAAGAATGAGTCCTCTTACTGTCTATGGTTTGAACGTTGACTGTGTGACCAGTTATAGATTCCGATGCCTCACTTAAGGTTTCCTGAATCCCTTAGACATTCTTATTGACGATGAAACACAGAAATTACATCGGAATTAAATACAAAAGGCACAATGCCGACTTATGTACAAGAAGACTGATTCTTCTAACTGTCTATGTTTTGAACCTTTACTGTGAGGCCAGTTTTAGATTCCGATGCTTCACTTTAGGTTTACTGCATCCCTCGAACCTTCTTATTGACGATGAAACACAGAAATTGCATCGGAATTAAATACAAATGGCACAATGCCGACTTAAGTACAAGAACACTGACTCTTTTAACTGTCTATGTTTAGATCCTTTCCTGTGAGACCATCTTTAGATTCCGATGGTTCACTTCAGGTTTACTGTATCCCTTGGGCCTTCTAATTGACGATGAAACACAGAAATTTCATCGGAATCAAATACAAAAGGCAAAATGCCAACTTAAGTACAAGAGGACTCACTCTTCTTACGTTCTATGATTTGAACCGTTCCTGTGAGACAAGTTTTGGAATCCGATGCTTCACCTCAGGTTTACAGAATCCTTTGGACCTTCTTAATGACGATGAAACACAGAAATTGCATCGGATTTAAATACAAAAGGCACAATGCCGACTTAAGTACAAGATGACTGACTCTTCTTATAGTCTATGTTTTAAACCTTTCCTGTGAGACCATCTTTAGATTCCGATGGTTCACTTCAGGTTTACTGTATCCCTTGGACCATCTTATTTACGATGAAACACAGAAATTGTATCGGAATTAAATACAAAAAGAACAATTCCGACTTAAGTACAAGGACACTGACTCTTCTTACTGTCTATGTTTAGATCCTTTCCTGTGAGACCAGTTTTAGATTCCGATGCTTCATTTCACGTTTACTGTAACCCTCGGACCATCTTATTGACAATGAAACACAGAAATTGCATCGGAATTAATGACTAAAGGCACAATGCCGACTTAAGTACAAGAAGACTGACTCCTCTCACTGCCTATGATTTGAGCCTTTCCTGTGAGTTCAGATTTAGATTCCTATGCTTCACTTCGGGTTAACTGTATCCCTTGGGCCTTCTAATCGACGATGAAACACAGAAATTTCATCGGAATCAAATACAAAAGACAAAATGCCGATTTCAGTACAAGAAGACTGACATTGCCACTGTCTATGTTTTGAACCTTTCCTGTGAGACTAGATTTAGATTCCGTTGCTTTACTTCAGGTTTACTGTATCCTTTGGACGTTCTTATTGACGATGAAACACAGTAATTGCATCGGAATTAGATACAAAAAGCACAAAGCCGACTTAAGTACAAGTAGACAGACTCTTCTTATTGTCTATGTGTTGAACCTTTCTTGTGAGACCAGATTTAGATTCCGATGTTTCACTTCAGGTTTACTGTATCCATTGGACCTTCTTATTGACGATGAAACATAGAAATTGCATCGTTCTTTAATACAAAATTTACAATGCAGACTTAAGTACAAGAAGCCCGACTCTTCTTACATTCAATGATTTTAACCTTTCCTGTGAGAACAGTTTTAGATTCCGATGCCTCACTTCAAGTTTACTGTATCCCTTGGACCTTCTTAGTGACGATGACACACAGAAATTGCATCGAAGTTAAATACAAAAGGCACAATGGTGACTTAAGTACAAGAAGACAGACTCTTCTTACTGTCCATGCTTTGTATCTTTCCTGGGAGACCAGTTTTAGAATCCGATGCTTTACGTCAGGTGTACTGTATCCCTTGAACCTTCTTATTGACGATGAATCATAGAAATTGCAACGGAATTAAATACAAAAGGCACAATGCCGACTTAAGTACAGGAAGACTGACTCTTCTTACATTCTATGGTTTGAGCCTTTCCTGTGAGACCAGTTTTAGATTCTTATGCTTCACTTCGGGTTTACAGTATCCCTTGCACCTTCTTAATGAAGATGAAACACAGAAATTGCATCGGAATTAAATACAAAAGGCAAAATGCCGTTTTAAGTAGAGGACGAATGACTCTTCATACTGTCTCTGCCTTGAACCTTTCCTGTGGGACCACTTTTAGTTTCCCATGTTTCACTTCAGGTTTACTGTATCCCTTGGACCTTCTTATTGACGACGAAACACAGAAATTGCTTCGGAAATAAATACAAAATTCACAATGTCTACTTCAGTACAATAATACTGACTCTTCTTATTGTCTATGTTTTGAACCTTTCCTGTGAGACCAATTTTACATTCCGATGCTTCACTTCAAGTTTACTGTATCCCTCGTACCTTCGTATTGTCGATGAGACACAGAAATTGCATCGGAATTAAATACAAATGGCACAATGCGGACTTCAGTACAAGAAGACTGACTCTTCTTACATTCTATGATTTGAGCCTTTCCTGTGAGACCAGTTTTAGTTTCCGATGCTTCACTTCAGATTTACTGTATCCCTTGGACCTTCGAATTGACGTTGGAACACAGAAATTGCCACGGAATTAAATGCAAAAGGCACAACGCCGACTTATGTACAAGAGGACTGACTCCTTTACTGTCTATGATTTGAACCTTTCCTGTGAGACCAGTTTTAGATTCCGATGCTTCACTTCAGGTTTACTGTATCCCTTGGACCTTCTTATTGACGATGAAACACAGAAATTGCATTGGAATTAAATACAAAACGCAAAATGCCGAATTAAGTGCAAGAAGACTGACTCTTTTTACATTCGATGATTTGAGCCTTTCCTGTGAGACCAGTTTTAGATTCCGATGCTTCACTTCAGGTTTACTGTATCCCTTGGACCTTCTTATTGACGACGAAACACAGAAATTGCATCGGAATTAAATACAAAAGGAACAATGCGGACTTAAGTACAAGAGGACTGACTCTTCTTACGTTCTATGATTTGAACCACTAGTGTTAGACCAGTTTTAGATTCCTATGCTTCACTTGAGGTTTATAGTATCCCTTGGACCTTCGCAATGACGATGAAACACAGAAATTGCATCGGAATTAAACACAAAAGGCACAATGCCTACTTAAGTACAAGAGGGCTGACTCTTCTTACGTTCTATGATTTGAACCATTCCTGTGAGACAAGTTTTGGAATCCGATGTTTCACCTCAGGTTTACAGAATCCTTTGGACCTTCTTAATGACGATGAAACACAGAAATTGCATCGGATTTAAATACAAAAGGCAAAATGCTGACTTAAGTACAAGAAGACTGACTCTTCTTACAGTCTATGTTTCAAACCTTTCCTGTGAGACCATCTTTAGATTCCGATGGTTCACTTCAGGTTTTCTGTATCCCTTGGACCTTCGTATTGTCGATGAAACACAGAAATTGCATTGGAATTAAATACAAAAGTCACAATGCTGACTTAAGTACAAGAAGACTGACTCTTTTTACATTCGATGATTTGTGCCTTTCCTGTGAGACCAGTTTTAGATTCCGATGCTTCACTTCAGGTTTACTGTATCCTTTGGACTTTCTTATTGACGATGAAACACAGAAATTGCATCGGAATTAAATACAAAAGGCACAATGCCAACTTAAGTACAAGATTACTGAACCTTCTTACTGTCAATGCTTTGAACCTCTTCTGTGAGACCATTTTTGATTGCGATGCATCACTTCAGGTTTACTGTATCCCTTGGACCTTCTTATTGACGATGAAACACAGAAATTGCATCGGAATTAAATACAAAAGGAACAATGCTGACGTAAGTACAAGAAGACTGAGTCCTCTTACTGTCTATTGTTTGAACCTTAACTGTGAGACCAGTTATAGATTCCGATGCCTCACTTCAGGTTTTCTGTATCCCTTGGACCATCTTATTGACGATGAAACACAGAAATTACATCGGAATTAAATACAAAAGGCACAATGCCGACTTATGTACAAGAAGACTGATTCTTCTTACTGTCTATGTTTTGAACGTTTCCTGTGAGGCCAGTTTTAGATTCCGATGCTTCACTTCAGTTTTACTGCATCCCTTGGGCCTTCTTATTGATTATGAAACACAGAAATTGCATCGGAATTAAATACAAAAGGAACAATGCTGACTTAAGTACAAGAAGAATGAGTCCTCTTACTGTCTATGGTTTGAACGTTGACTGTGTGACCAGTTATAGATTCCGATGCCTCACTTAAGGTTTCCTGAATCCCTTAGACATTCTTATTGACGATGAAACACAGAAATTACATCGGAATTAAATACAAAAGGCACAATGCCGACTTATGTACAAGAAGACTGATTCTTCTAACTGTCTATGTTTTGAACCTTTACTGTGAGGCCAGTTTTAGATTCCGATGCTTCACTTTAGGTTTACTGCATCCCTCGAACCTTCTTATTGACGATGAAACACAGAAATTGCATCGGAATTAAATACAAATGGCACAATGCCGACTTAAGTACAAGAACACTGACTCTTTTAACTGTCTATGTTTAGATCCTTTCCTGTGAGACCATCTTTAGATTCCGATGGTTCACTTCAGGTTTACTGTATCCCTTGGGCCTTCTAATTGACGATGAAACACAGAAATTTCATCGGAATCAAATACAAAAGGCACAATGCCGATTTCAGTACAAGAAGACTGACTCTTGCAACTGTCTATGTTTTGAACCTTTCCTGTGAGACAAGATTTAGATTCCGATGCTTTACTTCAGGTTTACTGTATCCCTTGGACCTTCTTATTGTCGATGAAACACAGAAATGGCATCGGAATTAAATACAAATGCACAATGCTGACTTAAGTACAAGAAGACTGACTCTTTTTACATTCGATGATTTGAGCCTTTCCTGTGAGACCCGTTTTAGATTCCGATGATTCACTTCTAGTTTACTGTATTCCTTGAACCTTCTTATTGACGATGAAATACAGATATTGCATCGGAATTAAATACAAAAGGAACAATGCCGACTTAAGTACAAGACGACTGACTCTGCTTACGTTCTATGATTTGAACCACTCCTGTGAGACCAGTTTTAGATTCCGATGCTTCACTTGAGGTTTATAGTATCCCTTGGACCTTCTTAATGACGATGAAACACAGAAATTGCATCGGAATTAAATGCAAAAGGCAAAATGCCAACTTAAGTACAAGAAGACTGACTCTTCTTACAGTCTATTTTTTTAACCCTTCCTGTGATACCATCTTTAGATTCCGATGCTTCACTTCAGGTTTAATGTATCCCTTGGACCTTCTTATTGACGATGAAACACAGAAATTGCATCGGAATTAAATACAAAAGGAACAATGCTAACGAAAGTACAAGAGGACTGACTCTCCTTACGTTCTATGATTTGAACAACTCCTGTGAGACCAGTTTTAGATTCCGATGCTTCACTTCAGTTTTACAGTATTCCTTGGCCCTTCTTAATGACGATGAAACACAGAAATTGCATCCGAATGAAATACAAAAGGCAAAATGGCGAATTAAGTACAAGAAGACTGACTCTTCTTACAGTCTATGTTTTAAACCTTTCCTGTGATACCATCTTTAGATTCCGATGGTTTACTTCAGGTTTACTGTATCCCTTGGACCTTCTTATTGTAGATGAAACACAGAAATTGCATCGGAATTAAATACAAAAGGCACAATGCTGACTTAAGTACAAGAAGACTGACTCTTTTTACATTCGATGATTTGTCCCTTTCCTGAGAGACCAGTTTTAGATTCCGATGCTTCACTTCAGGTTTACTGTATCCCTTGGACTTTCTTATTGACGATGAAACACAGAAATTGCATCGGAATTAAATACAAAAGGCACAATGCCAACTTAAGTACAAGAAGACTGACTCTTCTTACTGTCAATGCTTTGAACCTCTTCTGTGAGACCATTTTTAGATTCCGATGCTTCACTTTAGGTTTACTGTATCACTTGGACCTTCTTATTGATTATGAAACACAGAAATTGCATCGGAATATAATACAAAAGGAACAATGCTGACTTAAGTACAAGAAGAATGAGTCCTCTTACTGTCTATGGTTTGAACCTTGACTGTGAGACCAGTTATAGATTCCGATGCCTCACTTAAGGTTTCCTGAATCCCTTAGACCTTCTTATTGACGATGAAACACAGAAATTACATCGGAATTAAATACAAAAGGCACAATGCCGACTTATGTGCAAGAAGACTGATTCTTCTTACTGTCTATGTTTTGAACCTTTACTGTGAGGCCAGTTTTAGATTCCGATGCTTCACTTTAGGTTTACTGCATCCCTTGAACCTTCTTATTGACGATGAAACACAGAAATTGCATCGGATTTATATACAAATGGCACAATGCCGACTTAAGTACAAGAACACTGACTCTTTTTACTGTCTATGTTTAGATCCTTTCCTGTGAGACCAGTTTTAGATTCCGATGCTTCATTTCACGTTTACTGTTTCCCTTGGACCATCTTATTGACAATGAGACACAGAAATTGCATCGGAATTAAATACTAAAGGCACAATGCCGACTTAAGTACAAGAAGACTGATTCTTCTCACTTCCTATGATTTGAGCCTTTCCTGTGAGTCCAGATTTAGATTCCAATGCTTCACTTCAGGTTTACTGTATCACGTGGGCCTTCTAATTGACGATGAAACACAGAAATTTCATCGGAATCAAATACAAAAGGCACAATGCCGATTTCAGTACAAGAAGACTGACTCTTGCAACTGTCTATTTTTTTAACCTTTCCTGTGAGACCATCTTTAGATTCCGATGCTTCACTTCATGTTTAATGTATCCCTTGGACCTTCTTATTGACGATGAAACACAGAAATTGATTCGGAATTAAAAATAAAAGGAACAATGCTATCTTAAGTACAAGAGGACTGACTCTCCTTACGTTCTATGATTTGAACAACTCCTGTGTGACCAGTTTTAGATCCGATGCTTCACTTCATGTTTGCAGTATTCCTTGGACCTTCTTAATGACGATGAAACACAGAAATTGCATCGGAAGTAAACACAACAGGCACAATGTCGACTTAAGTACAAGAAGACAGACTCATCTTACAGTCTATGATTTGAACCTCTCCTGTGAGACCAGTTTTCGATTCCGATGCTTCACATCAGGTTTACTGTATCCCTTGGACCTTCTTAGTTACGATGAAACACAGAAATTGCATCGGAATTATATACAAATGGCACAATGCCGACTTAAGTACAAGAACACTAACTCATCTTACTGTCTATGTTTACATCCTTTCCTGTGAGACCAGTCTTAGATTCCAATGCTTCATTTCACGTATACTGTATCCCTTGGATCATCTTATTGACAATGAGACACAGAAATTGCATCGGAATTAAATACTAAAGGCACAATGCCGACTTAAGTACAAGAAGAATGACTCTTCTCACTGCCTATGCTTTGAGCCTTTCCTGTGGGTTCAGATTTAGATTCCAATGCTTCACTTCAGGTTTACTGTATCCCTTGGGCCTTCTAATTGACGATGAAACACAGAAATTTCATCGGAATCAAATACAAAAGGCACAATGGCGACTTAAGTATAAGAAGACAGACTCTTCATACTGTCCATGCTTTGAATCTTTCCTGTGAGACCAGTTTTAGATTCCGATGCTTTACGTCAGGTGTACTGTATCCCTTGAACCTTCTTATTGACGATGAAACATAGAAATTGCAACGGAATTAAATACAAAAGGCACAATGCCGACTTAAGTACAAGAAATCCGATCTGACTCTTCTTACTGTCTATGTTTTGAGCCTCTCCTGTGAGAACAGTTTTAGATTCCGATGCTTCACTTCAGGTTTACATTATTCATCGTACCTTGTTATTGACGATGAAACACAGGAATTGCATCGGAATTAAATACAAAAGTCACAATGTCGACTTAAGTACTTGAGGATTAGCTCTAATTACTTACTATAATTTTAGCATTTCCTGTGAGACAAGTTTTAGATACAGATGCTTCACTTCAGGCTTACTATATCCCTTGGACCTTCTTTTTGACGATGAAACACTATAAGTGCATCGGAATTAAATACAAAAGGTACAATGCCGTCTTAAGTACAAGAGTACTGACTCTTCTTACGTTCTATGATTTGAACCACTCCTGTGAGACCTGATTTATATTCTGATGCTTCACTTCAGGTTTAATGTATCCCTTGGACCTTCTTATTGACGATGAAACACAGAAATTGCATCGGAATTAAATACAAAAGGCATAATGCCGACTTAAGTACAAGTAGACTGACTCTTCTTACAGTCTATGTTTTCAACCTTTCCTGTGAGACCATCTTTAGATTCCGATGGTTCACTTCAGGTTTACTGTATCCCTTGGACCTTCTTATTGACGATGAAACACAGAAATTGCATCGGAATTAAATACAAAAGGAACAATGCCGACTTCAGTACAAGAAGACTGGCTCTCCTTACTGTCAATGCTTTGCACCTCTTCTGTGAGACCATTTTTAGATTCCGATGCTTCACTTCGGGTTTACTGTATCCCTTGGACCTTCTTATTGACGATGAAACACAGAAATTGCATCGGAATTAAATACAAAAGGAGCAATGCTGCCTTAAGTACAAGAAGACTGAGTCTTCTTACTGTCTATTGTTTGAACCTTAACTGTGAGACGAGTTATAGATTCCGATGCTTCACTTCAGGTTTACTGTATCCCTTGGGCCTTCTAATTGACGATGAAACACAGAAATTTCATCGGAATCAAATACAAAAGGCACAATGCCGATTTTAGCACAAGAAGACTGACTCATCCTACTGTCTATGTTTTGAACCTTTCCTGTGAGACAAGATTTAGATTCCGATGCATTACTTCAGGTTTACTGTATCCCTTGGACCTTCTGATTGACGATGAAACACAGAAATTGCATCGGAATTAGATACAAAAAGCACAAAGCCGACTTAAGTACTAGAAGACAGACTCTTCGTATTGTCTATGTGTTGAACCTTTCTTGTGAGACCAGATTTAGGTTCCGATGCTTCACTTCAGGTTTACTGTATCCATTGGACCTTCTTATTGACGATGAAACACAGAAATTGCATCGTACTTAAATACAAACGGTACAATGCAGACATAAGTACAAGAAGACCGACATTTCTTACATTCAATGATTTTAACCTCTCCTGTGAGAGCAGTTGTAGATTCCGATGATTCACTTCAGGTTTACTGTATCCCTTGGACCTTCTTATTGACGATGAAACATAGAAAGTGCATCAGAATTAAATGCAAATGCACAACGCCGACTTAAATACAAGAGGATTGATTCATCTTACGTTCTATGATTTGAGCCTTTCCTCTGAGACCAGTTTTAGATATCGATGCTTCACTCCAGGTTTACAGTATTCCTTGGACCTTCTTTACGACGATGATACACATATTTTGCATCGGAATTAAATACAAAAGGCACAATGCCGACTTAAGTACAAGAGGACTGTCTCTTCTTACATTCTATGATTTGAGCCTTTCCTCTGGGACCAGTTTCAGATTCCGCTGCTTCACTTCAGGTGAACTGTATCCCTTGGACATTCTTGTTGACGATGAAACACAGATATTGCATCGGAATTAAATACAAAATGCACAATGCCGATTAAGTACAAGAGGATCGACTCTTCTTTCTGTCTATGCTTTGAGCCTTTCCTGTGAGACCAGTTTTTGATTCCAATCCTTCACTTCAGGTTTACTGTATCCCTTGGACCTTCTTATTGTCGATGGAACACAGAAATAGCATCGGAATTAAATACAAAAGTCACAATGCCGACTTAAGTACAAAAGACTGACTCTTCTTACTGTCTATGCTTTGAATCTTTCCTGTGAGACCAGTTTTCGATTCCGGTGCTTCACTTCAGTTTTACTGTATCCCTTGGACTTTCCAATTGACGATGAAACACAGAAGTTGCATCGGAATTAAATACAAAAGGCACAATGCCGACTTAAGTACGAGAAGACTGACTCTTCATACTGTCTATGTTTTGAACCTTTCTTGTGACACCAGTATTAGATTCCGATGCTAAACATCAGGTTTTTCTGTATCCCTTGGCATTCTTATTGACGATGAAACACAAAAATTGCATCGGCATTAAATACAAAAGCACAATGCCGACTTCAGTACAAGAAGACTGACATATCATACATTCTATGATTTGAGCCTTTCCTGTGAGACCAGTTTTAGATTCCGATGCTTCATTTCAGGTTTTACTGTATTCCTTGGACCTTCTCATTGACGATGAAACACAGAAATCGCATCGGAATTAAATACTAAAGGAACAATGTCGACTATTGTACAAGAAGACTGACTCTTCTTACAGTCTATGTTTTGAGCCTTTCTGTGAGACCGGTTTTAGATTACGGTGCTTCACGTCAGGTTTACTGTATCCCTTTGACCTTCTTATTGACGATGAAACACAGATATTGCATCGGAATTAGAACAAAAGGTACAATGCCGACTTAAGTACAAGAAGACTGACTCTTCTACTGTTTATGTTTTAAACCTTTCCTGTGACACCAGTTTTGGTTTCTGATGCTTCACTTCAGGTTTACTGTATCCCTTGGACCTTCTTATTGACGATGATACACAGAAATTGAATCGGAATTAAATAAAAAAGGCACAATGCCTAGTACAAGAAGACTGACTCTTCTTACTGTCTATGGTTTGAACACTTCCTGTGAGACGAGTTTTGGATTCCGATGCTTCACTTTAGGTTTACTGTATCCCTTGGACCTTCTTATTGACGATGAAACACAGAAATTGCATCGGAATTAAATACAAAAGGCACAATGCCGATTAAGTACAAGAGGATTGACTCTTCTTTCTGTCTATGTTTGAGCGTTTCCTGTGAGACCAGTTTTTGATTCCGATGCTTCACTTCAGGTTTACTGTATCCCTTGGACCTTCTTATTGACGATGGAACACAGAAATAGTATCGGAATTAAATACAAAATTCACAATGCCGACTTAAGAACAAGAAGACTGACTCTTCTTACTGTCTATGCTTTGAACCTCTCCTGTGACACCAGTTTTAGGTTCCGATGCTTTACATCAGGTTTTTCTGTATCCCTTGGTCATTCTCATTGACGATGAAACACAAAAATTGCATCGGAATTAAATACAAAAGGCACAATGCCGACTTCAGTACAAGAAGACTGTCTTTTCATACATTCTATGATTTGAGCCTCTCCTGTGATACCAGTTTTAGATTCCGATGCTTCACTTCAGGTTTACTGTATCCCTTGAAACTTCTTATTGACGATGAAACACAGATATTGCATCGGAATTAAATACAAAATGCACAATGCCGACTTAAATACAAGAAGACTTACTCTTCTTACTGTCGATGTTTTGAACCTCTCCTGTGAGACCAGTTTTAGATTCCGATGCCTTACTTCTGGTTTCCCGTATCCCTTAGACCTTCTTGTTGACCATGAGACACAGATATCGCATCGGAATTAAAAACAAAAGGCACAATGCATACATAAGTACAAGAACACTGTCTCTTCTTACTGTCTATATTTTGAACATTCCCTGTGAGATCTGTTTTAGATTCCGATGCTTCACTTCAGGTTTACTGTATCCCTTGGACCAGCTTATTTACGACGAAACACAGATATTGCATCGGAATTAAATACAAAAGGCACAATGCCGACTGAAGTACAAGAAGACTGACTCTTCTTACTGTCTACGTTTTGAACCTTCCCTGTGAGACCTGTTTTAGATTCCGATACCTCACTTCAGGTTTACTGTATCCCTTGGACCTTCATATTGACGATGAAACACAGACATTGTTACGGAATTAAATACAAAAGGCACAATGCCGATGTAAATACAAGAAGACAGACTCTTCTTACTGTCTATGTTTTGAACCTTTTCTGTGAGACCAGTTTTAGATTCCGATGCTTCTTTTCAGGTTTACTGTAACCCTTGGACGTTCTTGTAGACGATGAAACGCAGAAATCGCATCGGATTTAAATACAAATGGCAAAATGCCGACTTAAGTACATGAAGTCTGATCCTTCTTACTGTCTATGTTTTGAACCTTACCTGCGAGACCCGTTTTAGATTCCGATGCTTCACTTCAGGCTTACTAAATCCCTTGGACCTTCTTATTGACGATGAAACACAGAAATTGCATCGGAATTAAATACAAATGCACAATGCCGACTTAAGTACAAGAGGACTGATTCTTCTTTCATTCT
Source organism: Schistocerca piceifrons (assembly GCF_021461385.2). NCBI lineage: Eukaryota > Metazoa > Arthropoda > Insecta > Orthoptera > Acrididae > Schistocerca > Schistocerca piceifrons. The sequence continues at coordinate 69,094 of NW_025727586.1, read as the reverse complement.
ATGATTTGAGCCTTTCCTGTGAGACCACTTTCAGATTCTGATGCTTCACTTCAGGTGTACTGTATCCCTAGGACCTTCTTATTGCCGGTGAAACACAGATATTGCATCGGAATTAAATAAAAAAGGCACAATGCCTAGTACAAGAAGACTGACTCTTCTTACTTTCTATGTTTTGAACACTTCCTGTGAGACCAGTTTTGGATTCCGATGCTTCACCTTAGGTTTACTGTATCCCTTGGACCTTCTTATTGACGATGAAACACAGACATTGCATCGGAATTAAATACAAAATTCACAATGCAGACTTAAGTACAAGAAGACTGACTCTTCCTATAGTCAAAGTTTTGAACCTTTCCTGTGAGACAAGTTTTAGACTCTGCTGCTTCACTTCAGGATTTCTGTTTTCCTTGGACCTTCTTACTGACGAAGAAACACAGAAAGTGCATCGGAATTAAATACAAAAGTCACAATACCGACTTAAGTACAAGAAGACTGACTCTTCCTACTGTCTACGTTTTGAACCTTTCCTTTGAGACCTGTTTTAGATTCCGATGCTTCACTTCAGGTTTTCTGTATCCCTTGGACCTTCTTAGTGACGATGAAACACAGAAATTGCATCGGAATGAAATACAAAAACCACAATGCCGACTTAAGTACAAGAAGACTGACTCGTCTTACATTCTATGATTTGAGCCTTTCTTCTGAGGCCAGTATTAGATTCCGATGCTTCACTTCAGGTTTAGTGTATCCCTTGGACCTTCTTATGGACCATGAAACACAGAAGTTGCATCGGAATTAAATACAAAAGGCCGAATGCCGACTTAAGTACAAAAGACTGACTCTTCTTACTGTCTATGATTTGAACCTTTCCTGTGAGACCTGTTTTAGATTACGATGCTTCGCGTCAGGTTTACTGTATACCTTGTACCTTCTTATTGACGATGAAACACAGATATTGCATCGGAATTAAATACAAAGGGCACAATGCAGACTTAAGTACAAGAGGATTGACTATTCTTGCATTCTATGATTATAGCCTTTCCTGTGAGACCAGTTATAGATATCGATGCGTCACTTCAGGTTTTCTGTATCCCTTGGACCTTCCAATTGACGATGAAACACAAAAATTGCATCGGAATTAAATACAAAAGGCACAATGCCGACTTAAGTACAAGAAGACTGTCTCTTCTTACTGTTTATGTTTTAAGCCTTTCCAGTGTGACCAGTTTTAGATTCTGATGCTTCACTTCAGGTTTAGTATATCCCTTGGTCTTTCTTATTGACGATGAATCGCAGAAATTGCATCGGAATTAAATACAAAATGCACAATGCCGATTAAGTACAAGTGGATTGACTCTTCTTTCCGTCTATGCTTTGATCCTTTCCTGTGAGACCAGTTGTCGATTCCGCTGCTTCACTTCAGTTTTACTGTATCCATTGGACTTTCCAATTGACGATGAAACACAGAAGTTGCATCGGAATTAAATACAAAAGGCACAATGCCGACTTAAGTACAAGAAGACTAACTCTTCATACTGCCTATGCTTTGAACCTTTCCAGTGACACCAATATTAGATTCCGATGCTTTACATAAGGTTTTTCTGTATCCCTTGGTCCTTCCTATTGACGATGAAACACAAAAATTGCATCGGAATTAAATACAAAAGGCACAATGCCGACTAAAGTACAAGAAGACTGACTCTTCTTACTGTCTGTGTTTTCAACCTTACCTGTGAGACCAGTTTTAGATTCCGATACCTCACTTCAGGTTTACTGTATCCCTTTAACCTCCATATTGACGATGAAACACTGAAATTGCATCGGAATTAAATACAAAAGGCACAATGCCGACTTAAGTACAAGAAGTCTGATCCTTTTTACTGTCTATGTTTTGAACCTTACCTGTGAGACGCGTTTTAGATTCCGATTCTTCACTTCAGGTTTACTATATCCCTTGGACCTTCTTATTGACTATGAAACACAGAAATTGCAACGGACTTAAATACAAAAGCCAAAATGCTGACTTAAGTACAAGAAGACCGACTCTTCTTACATTCTATGATTTGAGCCTTTCCTGTGATCTCAGTTTCAGATTCCGAAGCTTCACTTCAGGTTTACTGTATTCCTTGGACCTTCTTACTGACGATGAAACACAGAAATCGCATCGGAATTAAATACTAAAGGAAAAATGCTGACTATTGTACAAGAAGACTGACTCTTCTTACAGTCTATGCTTTGAGCCTTTCCTGTGAGACCGGTTTTAGATTACGATGCTTCACGTCAGGTTTACTGTAACCCTTGGACCTTCTTGTTGACGATGAAACACAGAAATTGCGTCGGAATTAAATACAAAAGGCACAATGCCGATTTAAATACAAGAACACCGACTCTTCTTACTGTCTATGTTTTGAATCTTTTCTGTGAGACCCGTTTTAGATTCCGATGCTTCACTTCAGGGTTACTATATCACTTGGACCTTCTTATTTTACGGTGAAACACAGAAATTGCATCGGAGTGAAATACAAATGCACATTGCCGACTTAAGTACAAGAGTACTGATTCTTCTTACATTCTATGATTTGAGTCTTTCCTCTGAGACCAGTTTTAGATATCGATGCTTCACTTCAGGTTAACTGTATCCCTTGGACCTTCTTGTAGACGATGAAACACAGAAATAGCATCGGAATTAAATACAAAAGGCACAATGCCGACTTAAGTACAAGAAGACCTACTCTTCTTACTGTCCTTGTTTAAAGCCTTTCCTGTGAGACCAGTTTTAGATTCCGATGCTTCACTTTGGATTTGCTGTAACCCTTGGATCTTCTTGTTGACGGTGAAACACAGAAATAGCATCGAAATCAAATACAAAAGGCACAATGCCGACATAAGTACAAGAAGACTGACTCTTCTTACTGTCTATGTTTTGAGCCTTTCATGTGAGACCAGTTTCAGGTCCGATGCTTCAGTTCAGGTTCACTGTATCCCTTGGACCTTCTTATTGACGATGAAACACAGAAATTGCATCGGAATTAAATACAAAGGGCACAATGCCGACTTAAGTACAAGAGGATTGACTCTTCTTGCATTCTATGATTTTAGCCTTTCCTGTGAGACCAGTTATAGATATCGATGCATCACTTCAGGTTTACTGTATCCCTTGGAGCTTACTATTGACGATGAAACACAGAAATTGCATCGGAATTAAATACAAAAGGCACAATGCCGACTTAAGTACAAGAAGACTGACTCTTGTTACTGTTTATGTTTTAAACCTTTCCAGTGAGACCAGTTTTAGATTCTGATGCTTCACTTCAGGTTTACTGTATCCCTTGGACCTTCTTATTGACGATGAATCACAGAAATTCCATCGGAATGAAATACAAATTGCACAATGCCCATTAAGCACAAGAGGATTGACTCTTCTTTCCGTCTATGTTTTGAGCCTTTCCTGTGAGACCAGTTTTTGATTCCGATGCTTCACTTCAGGTTTACTGTATCCCTTGGACCTTCATATTGACGATGGAACACAGAAATAGCATCGGAATTAAATACAAAAGTCACAATGCCGACTTAAGTACAAAAGACTGAGTCTTCTTCCTGTCTATGCTTTGAATCTTTCCTTTGAGACCTGTTTTCGATTCCGGTGCTTCACTTCAGTTTTACTCTATCCCTTGGACTTTCCAATTGACGATGAAACACAGAAGTTGCACCGGAATTAAATACAAAAGGCACAATGCCGACTTCAGTACAAGAAGACTGATTTTTAATACATTCTATGGTTTGTGCCTTTCCTGTGAGACTAGTTTTATATTCCGATGCTTCATTTCAGGTTTACTGTATCCCTTGAAACTTCTTATTGACGATGAAACACAGAAATTGCATCGGAATTAAATTCAAAAGGCACAATGCCGACTTAAATACAGGAAGAATTACTATTCTTACTGTCGATGCTTTGAACCTCTCCTGTGAGACCAGTTTTAGATTCCGTAGCCTTACTTCAGGTTTACCGTATCCCTTAGACCTTCTTGTTGACCATGAAACACAGAAATCGCATCGGAATTAAAAACAAAAGGCACAATGCCGACATGAGTACAAGAACACTGTCCCTTCTTACTGTGTATATTTTGAACATTCCCTGTGAGACCTGTTTTAGATTCCGATGCTTCACTTCAGGTCTACTGTATCCCCTGGACCATCTTATTTACGACGAAACACAGAAATTGCATCGGAATTAAATACAAAAGGCACAATGCCGACTGAAGTACAAGAAGACTGACTCTTCTTACTGTCTGTGTTTTGAACCTTTCCTGTGAGGCCAGTTTTAGATTCCGATACCTCACTTCAGGTTTACTGTATCCCTTGGACGCTCATATTGACGATGAAACACAGAAATAGTTTCGGAATTAATTACAAAAGGCACAATGCCGATATAAATACAAGAAGACTGACTCTTCTTACTGTCTATGTTATGAATCTTTTCTGTGAGACCAGTTTAAGATTCCGATGCTTCATTTCAGGTTTACTGTATCCCTTGGACGTTCTTGTAGACGATGAAACAGAGAAATTCCATCGGAATTAAATACAAAAGGCACAATGCCCACTTAAGTACAAGAAGACTGACTCTTCTTACAGTCTATGTTTTGAGCCTTTCCTGTGAGACCGGTTTTAGATTACGATGCTTCACGTCAGGTTTACTGTATCCCTCGGACCTTCTTATTGACGATGAAACACAGAAATTGCATCGGAATTAAATACAAAAGGCAAAATGCCGACTCAAGTAAAAGAAGACTTACTCTTTTTACTGTCGATGTTTTCAACCTCTATTGTGAGACCAGTTTTAGATTCCGATGCCTTACTTCAGGTTTACCGTATCCCATAGACCTTCTTGTTGACCATGTAACACAGAAATCGCATCGGAATAGAAAACAAAAGGCATAATGCCGACATAAGTACAAGAACACTGTCTCTTCTTACTGTCTATATTTTGAACATTCCCTGAGAGACCTGTTTTAGATTACGATGCTTCACTTCAGGTTTACTGTAACCCTTGGACCATCTTATACACGACGAAACACAGAAATTGCATCGGAATTAAATACAAAATGCGCAATTCCGACTAAAGTACAAGAAGACTGACTCTTCTTACTGTCTGTGTTTTGATCCTTACCTGTGAGACCAGTTTTAGATTCCGATACCTCACTTCAGGTTTACTGTATCCCTTTAACCTTCATATTGACGATGAAACACTGAAATTGCATCGGAATTAAATACAAAAGGCACAATGCCGACTTAAGTACAAGAAGTCTGATCCTTTTTACTGTCTATGTTTTGAACCTTACCTGTGAGACGCGTTATAGATTCCGATTCTTCACTTCAGGTTTACTATATCCCTTGGACCTTCTTATTGACGATGAAACACAGAAATCGCATCGGAAGTAAATACTAAAGGAAAAATGCCGACTATTGTACAAGAAGACTGACTCTTCTTACAGTCTATGCTTTGAGCCTTTCCTGTGAGACCGGTTTTAGATTACGATGCTTCACGTCAGGTTTACTGTATCCCTTGGACCTTCTTATTGACGATGAAACACAGAAATTGCGTCGGAATTAAATACAAAAGTCACAATGCCGATATAAATACAAGAAGACTGACTCTTCTTACTGTCTATGTTTTGAAGCTTTTCTGTGAGACCCGTTTTAGATTCCGATGCTTCACTTCAGGGTTACTATATCCCTTGGACCTTCTTATTTTACGGTGAAACATAGAAATTGCATCGGAATGAAATACAAATGCACAATGCCGACTTAAGTACAAGAGTACTGATTCTTCTTACATTCTATGATTTGAATCTATCCTCTGAGACCAGTTTTAGATATCGATGCTTCACTTCAGGTTTACTGTATCCCTTGGACCTTCTTATTGACGATGAAACAAAGAAATTCCATGGGATTTAAATACAAAGGGCACAATGACGACTTAAGTACAAGAGGATTGACTCTTCTTGCATTCTATGATTTTAGCCTTTCCTGTGAGACCAGTTATAGATATCGATGCATCACTTCAGGTTTACTGTATCCCTTGGACCCTCCTATTGACGATGAAACACAGAAATTGCATCTGAATTAGAACAAATGTTACAATGCAGACTTAAGTACAAGAACACTGACTCTTCTACTGTTTATGTTTTAAACCTTTGCTGTGACACCAGTTTTAGATTCCGATGCTTTACATCAGGTTTTTCTGTATCCCTAGGTCTTTTTATTGACGATGAAACACAGAAAATGTTTCGGAATGAATTACAAAAGGCACCATGCCGATATAAATACAAGAAGACTGACTCTTCTTACTGTCTATGATTTGAACCTTTTCTGTGAGACCAGTTTTAGATTCTGATGCTTCACTTCAGGTTTACTGTATCCCTTGGACCTTCTAGTAGACGATGAAACACAGAAATACCATCGGAATTAAATACAAAAGGCACAATGCCGACTTAAGTACAAGAAGACCTACTCTTCTTACTGTCCTTGTTTAAAGCCTTTCCTGTGAGACCAGTTTTAGATTCCGATGCTTCACGTTGGATTTGCTGTAACCCTTGGATCTTCTTGTTGACGGTGAAACACAGAAATAGCATCGAAATCAAATACAAAAGGCAGAATGCCGACATAAGTACAAGAAGACTGACTCTTCTTACTGTCTATGTTTTGAGCCTTTCATGTGAGACCAGTTTCAGGTCCGATGCTTCAGTTCAGGTTCACTGTATCCCTTGGACCTTCTTATTGACGATGAAACACAGAAATTGCATCGGAATTAAATACAAAGGGCACAATGCCGACTTAAGTACAAGAGGATTGACTCTTCTTGCATCCTATGATTTTAGCCTTTCCTGTGAGACCAGTTATAGATATCGATGCATCACTTCAGGTTTACTGTATCCCTTGGACCTTCCTATTGACGATGAAACACAGAAATTGCATCGGAATTAAATACAAAAGGCACAATGCCGACTTAAGTACAAGAAGACTGACTCTTATTGCTGTTTATGTTTTAAACCTTTCCAGTGAGACCAGATTTAGATTCTGATGCTTCACTTCAGGTTTACTGTATCCCTTGGATCTTCTTATTGACGATGAATCACAGAAATTGCATCGGAATGAAATACAAATTGCACAATGCCGATTAAGCACAAGAGGATTGACTCTTCTTTCCGTCTATGTTTTGAGCTTTTCCTGTGAGACAGTTTTTGATTCCACTGTATCCCTTGGACTTTCCAATTTACGATGAAACACAGAAGTTGCATCGGAATTAAATACAAAAGGCACAATGCCGACTTCAGTACAAGAAGACTGATTTTTAATACATTCTATGATTTGTGCCTTTCCTGTGAGACCAGTTTTAGATTCGGATGCTTCATTTCAGGTTTACTGTATCCCTTGAAACTTCTTATTGACGATGAAACACAGAAATTGCATCGGAATTAAATTCAAAAGGCACAATGCCGACTTAAATACAAGAAGAATTACTCTTCTTACTGTCGATGCTTTGAACCTCTCCTGTGAGACCAGTTTTAGATTCCGTAGCCTTACTTCAGGTTTACCGTATGCCTTGGGCCTTCTTATTAACGATGAAATACAGATATTGCATGGGAATTAAATACAAAAGGCACATTGAAGATTTAGTACAAGAGGACTGACTCTTCTTACATTCTTTGATTTGAACCTTTCCTATGATACCCGTTTTAGATTCCGATGCTTCACTTCGGGTTTACTGTATCCCTTGGACCTTCTTATTGACGATAAAACACAGACATTGCATCGGAATTACATACAAAAGGCACAATGCCGACATAAGTACAAGACGAATAACTCTTCTTACTTTCTATGTTTTGAACCTTTCCTGTGAGACCAGTTTTAGATTCCGATGCTTCACTTCAGGTTTACTACATCCCTTGGACCTCCTTATAGACGAGGAAACACAGAAATTGCATTCGAACGAAATACAAAAGGCACAATGCCGACTTAAGTACAAGATGACTCACTCGTCTTATTGTCTATGATTGAACCTCTCGTGTGTGTCCAGTTTTAGACTCCGATGCTTCACTTCAGTTTTACTGTATCCCTTGGACATTCGTATCGACGATTAAACACAGAAATTGCATCCAAATTAAATACAAAATGCACAATGCCCACTTAAGTACAAGAAGACTGACTCTTCATACTGTCTATGCCTTGAACCTTTCCTGTGAGACCGGTTTTAGATTCCGATGTGTCACTTCAGGTTTACTGTATCCCTTGGACTTTCTTATTGACGATGAAACACAGAGATTGCATCGGAATTCAATACAAAAGGCAAAATGCCGACATCAGTACAAGATGACTCACTCTTCTTACTGTCTATGCTTTGAACCGTTCCTGTGAGATCAGTTATGGATTCCGATACTTCACTTCAGGTTTACTGTATCCCTTGGACTTTATTATTGATAATGAAACACTGAAATTGCATCAGAATGAAATTCAAAAGGCACAGTGCCGACTGAAGTACAAGATGACTGACTCTTCTTACTGTCAATGCTTTGAACCTTTCCTGTGAGACCAGTTTTATATTTAGATGTTCATTTCAGGTTTACTTTATCCCTTGGACGTTCTTAATGACGATGACACCCAGAAATTGCATCGGCATTAAATTCAAAAGGCACAATGCCGACTTAATTACAAGAAGACAGCCTCTTCTTACTGCCTATGATTGAACTTTCCCGTGAGACCAGTGTTAGGCTCCGATGCTTCACTTCAGGTTTACTGTATCCCTTGGACATTCTTATTGACGATGAAACACCGAAATTGCATCGCAGTTACATACAAAAGGCACAATGCCGACTTAAGTACAAGAAGACTAACTCTTCTCACTCTCTATGATTTGAACTTTTCCTGTGAGACCAGTTTTACATTCCGATGCATTACTTCAGGTTTACTGTCTCCCTTGGCCCTTCTTATTGACGAGGAACACAGATATTGCATCGGAACTAAATGCAAAATGCACAATGCCGACTTAAGTACAAGAAGACTGACTCTTCATACTGTCTATGTTTGTAACCTTTCCTGTGAGACCATTTATTGATTCCGATGCTTCACTTCAGGTTTACTGTATCCCATGGACCTTCTTATTGACGATGAAACACAGAAATTGCTTCGGAATGAAATAAAAACGGAACAATGCCAACTTAAGTACAGGAAGACTGACTCTTCTTATTGGCTTTGTTTTGAACCTTTCCTGTGAGACCAGTTTTAGATTCCGATGCTTCACTTCAGGTTTACTGTATCCCTTGGACCTTCTTATTGACGAAGAAACACAGAAATTGCATCGGAATTAAATGCAAACTGCACAATGCCGACTTAGGTACAAGAAGACTGACTCTTATTACGGTCTATGATTTGAACTTAACCTGTGAGACCAGTTATAGATTCCGATGCTTCACTTCCTTTTTACTGTATACCTTGGACATTCTTATTGACGATGAAACACAGAAATTGCTTCGGAATGAAATACAAAAGGAACAATGCCTACTTAAGTACAAGAAGAATGACTCTTCTTACTGTCTTCGTTCTGAACCTCTCCTGTGAGACAGTTATAGATTCCGATGCTTCACTTCCGGTTTACTGTATCCCTTGGACATTCTTATAGACGATGAAGCACAGAAATTGTATCGGAATTAATTACAAACGGCATAATGCCCACTTACGTACAAGAAGACCGACACTTCGTACGTTTCTTGTGAGACCAGTTTTAGCTTCCGATGCCGAAGTCCAAGTTTACTGTATGCCTTACACCATCTTATTGACGATAAAACACAGAAATTGAATCGGAATTCAATACAAAAGGCAAAATGCCGACTTAATTACAAGAAGACTAACTCTTCTTACTGTCTATTCATTGAACCTTTCCTGTGAGACCAGTTTTAGATTCCGATGCTTCGCTTCAGGTTTACTGTATCCCTTGGACCTTCTTATTGACGATGAAACACAGAAATTGCATCGGAATTAAATAGAAAATGCACAATGCTGACATAAGTTCAAGAAGACTGACTCATCTAACGGTCTATGTTTTGAACCTTTCCTGTGAGACTAGTTTTAGCTTTCGCTGTTCATTTCCGGTTCACTGTATCCCTTGGACCTTCTTATTGACGCTGAAACGAAGAAATTGCATCGGAATAAAATACAAAAGGCACAATGGTTACTTAAGTACAAGAAGACTGGCTCATCTTATTGTCTATGTTTTGAGAATTTCCTGTGAGACCAGTTTTAGATACCGATGCTTCATTTCAGCTTTACTGTATCCCTTGGACCTTCGTATTGACGATGAAACACAGAAATTGCATCGGAATGAAATACAAAGGGCAAAATGCCAACTTCAGTACCCGAAGACTGTCTCTTCTTACTGTCTATGTTTTGGACCTTCCCTGTGAGACCAGTTTTCGATTTCGTTGCTTCAGTTCATGTTTACTGTATCCCTTGGACCTTCTTATTGACGACAAAACACAGAAATTGCATAGAACTTACATTCAAAATTCACAATGCTGACTTAAGTACAAGAAGACTGACTCTTTTTACTGTCTATGCTTTGAACGTTTCCTGTGAGACGAGTTATAGATTCCGATGCTTCACTTCAGGTTTACTGATTCCCTTGGACCTTCTTATTGACGATGAAACACAGAAATTTCATCGGAAATACATACAAAAGTCACAACGCCGACTTAAGTACAAAAGATTGACTCTTCTTACTGTCTATGATTTGTACCTTTTCTGTGAGACCAGTTTTAGATTCCGATGCTTCACTTCAGGTTTACTGTATCCCTTGGACATTCATATTGACGATGCAACTCAGAAATTGCATCGGAATTAAATACAAAAGGCACAATGCCCACTTAAGTACAAGAAGACTGACTCTTCTTACTGTCAATGCTTTGAACCTTTCCTGTGAGACCAGTTTTAGATTCCGATGCCTCACTTCAGGGTTACTGTATCCCTTGGAGCTTCATATTGACGATGAAACACAGTAATAGCATAGGAATTAAATACAAAATGCACAATTCCGACTTAAGTACAAGAAGACTGACTCTTCTTACTGTCTATGTTTGGAACCTTCCCTGTGAGACCAGTTATAGATTCCGATGTTTCACATCGGAGTTACTGCATCCCTTGGACCTTCTTATTGACGATGAAACACAGAAATTGCATCGCAATGAAATACAAGAGGAACAATGCCGACTTAAGTACAAGAAGACAGACTCTTCTTTCTGTCTATGTTTTGAACCTTTCCTGTGAGACCAGTTTTGGATTTCGATGTTCATTTTAGGTTTACTGTATCCCTTGGACCTTCTAATTGGCGATGGAACACAGAAATTGCATCGGAAATCAATTCAAAAGGCAGAATGTCGACTTAAGTACTAGAAGGATGACTCTTCTTACTGTCTATGCCTTGAGCCTTTCCTCTGAGACCAGTTTTAGATGCCGATGCTTCACTTCAGGTTTACTGTATCCCTTTGACCTTCTTATTGACGATGAAACACAGAAATTGCATCGGAATTAAATACAAAAGGCACAATGCAGACTTAAGTACAAGAAGACTGACTCTTCTTACTGTCTATGATTTGAACCTTTCCTGTGAGACCAGTTATAGATTCCGATGCCTCACTTCCTGTTTACTGTATTCCTTTGGACCTTCTTATTGACGATGAAACACAGAAATTGCAACGGAATTAAATACAAAAGCACTATGCAGACTTAAGTACAAGAAGACTGACTCTTCTTACTGTCTATTCTTTGAACCTTTCCTGTGAGACAGGTTTTAGATTCCGATTCTTCACTTCAGGTTTACTGTATCCCTTGGATCTTCTTATTGACGATGAAACACAGAAAATGCATCAGATTTACATACAAAAGGCACAATGCTGATTTAAGTACAAGAAAACTGACTCTTCTTACTGTCTATGTTTGATCCTTCCCTGTGCGACCAGTTATAGATTCCGATGCTTCACTTCCGGTTTACTGTAACCCTTGGACCATCGTATTGACGATGAAACACAGAAATTACATCGGAAATAAAAACAAAAGGCTCAATGCCGACATAAGTACAAGAAGACTGACTCTTCTTAATGTCAATGTTTTGAATCATTCCTGTGAGACCAGTTTTAGATTTCGATCTCAATTTTAGGTTTACTGTATCCCTTGGACCTTCTTATTGGCGATGGAACACAGAACTTGCATCGGAAATAAATTCAAAAGGCACAATGCCGACTTAAGTACTAGAAGACTGAGTCTTCTTACTGCCTATGTATTCAACCTTTCCTGTGAGACCAGTTTTAGATTGCGATGCTTCACTTCAGGTTTACTTCATCCCTTGGACCTTCTCATTGACGATGAAACACAAAAATTGCATCACAATTAAATACAAAAGGCACAATGCCGACTTAAGTACAAGAAGACTGACTCTTCTTACTGTCTATGTTTCGAAACTTTCCTGTGACATCAGTTTTAGTTTCCCATGTTTCACTTAAGGTTTACCGTATACCTTGGATCTTTTTATTCACGACGAAACACAGAAATTGGTTCGGAATTAAATACAAAATTCACAATGCCGACTTAAGTACAAGAAAACTGACTCTTCTTACTGTCTATGTTATGAACCTTTCCTGTGAGACCAGTTTTAGATTCCGATTCTTCACTTCAGGTTTACTGTATCCATTGGACCTTCTTGTTGACGATGAAACACAGAAAATGCATCGGATTTACATACAAAAGGAACAATGCTGACTTAAGTACAAGAAGACTGACTCTTCTTATTCTCTATACTTTGAACCTGTCCAGTGAGACCGTTTTTAGATTCGGATGCTTCACATCAGGTTTACTGTATCCCTTGGACCTTCTTATTGACGATAAAACACCGAAATAGCATCGGAATTAAATACAAAAGCACAATTCCGACTTCAGTACAAGAAGACTGACTCTTATGGCTGTCTTTGTTTGAACCACTCCTGTGAGACCAAATTTATATTCCGATGCATCACTTCAGGTTTATTGTATCCCTCGGAACTTCGTTTGTCGATGAGACACAGAAATTGCATCGGAATTAAATAGAAAAGGCACAATGCTGACTTAAGTACAAGAAGACTGACTCCTCTTACTCTCTATGATTTGATCGTTTTCTGTGAGACCAGTTTTAGAATCCGATGCTTCACTTCAGGTTTACTGTATACCTTCGACCTTCTTATTGACGATAAAACACAGAAATGGCTTTGGAATCAAATACAAAAGGAACAATGCCTACTTAAGTACAAGAAGACTGACTCCTCTTACTGTCTTTGTTATGAACCTCTCCTGTGAGACAGTTATAGATTCCGATGCTTCACTTCCGGTTTACTGTATCCCTTGGACCGTCTTATTGACGATGAAACACAGAAATTGCAACGGAATTACATACAAAAGGCACAATGCCGACTTAAGTACAAGACGACTAACTCTTCTTACTCTGTACGTTTTGAACCTTTCCTGTGAGACCAGTTTTACATTCCGATGCTTGACTTTAGGTTTACTGTCTCCCTTGGACTTTCTTATTGACGATGAAACGCAGATATTGAATCGGAATTAAATACTAAAGGCACAATGCCGACTTAAGTACAAGAAAACTGACTCTTCTTAATCTCTATGTTTTGAACTTTTCCTGTGAGACCAGTTTTAGATTACGATGCTTCACTTCAGGTTTACTGTATCCCTTGGACCTTCTTATTGACGATGAAACACAGAAATTGCTCCGGAATGAAATACAAATTAACAATGCCTACTTAAGTACAGGAAGACTGACTCTTCTTACTGTCTTTGTTTTGAACCTCTCCTGTGAGACAGTTATAGATTCCGATGCTTCACTTCCGGTTTACTGTATCCCTTGGACCGTCTTATTGACGATGAAACATAGAAATTGCATCGGAATTACATACAAAAGACACAATGCCGACTTAAGTACAAGACGACTAACTCTTCTTACTCTGTACGTTTTGAACCTTTCCTGTGAGACCAGTTTTACATTCCGATGCTTCACTTCCGGTTTACTGTATCCCTTGGACCCTCTTATTGACGATGATACACAAAAATTGCATCCGAATGAACTACAAAAGGCACAATGCCGACTTAAGTACAAGAAGACTGACTCATCTTACTGTCTATGATTGAACCCTTCCTGTGAGACCAGTTTTAGACTCCGATGCATCAATTCAGGATTACTGTATCCCTTGGACATTCTTATAGACGATGAAACACAGAAATTTCATCGGAATTAATTACAAACGGCACAATGCCCACTTACGTACAAGAAGACTGACTCTTCGTACTGTCTATGATTTTAACCTTTCCTGTGAGACCAGTTTTAGCTTCCGATGCCGCAGTCCAAGTCTACTGTATCCCTTAGTCCTTCTTATTGACGATAAAACACAGAAATTGAATCGGAATTCAATACAAAAGGCAAAATGCCGACTTAATTACAAGAAGACTAACTCTTCTTACTGTCTATTCTTTGAACCTTTCCTGTGAGACCAGTTTTAGATTCCGATGCTTCGCTTCAGGTTTACTGTATCCCTTGGACCTTCTTATTGACGATGAAACACAGAAATTGCATCGGAATTATATACAAAATGCACAATGCCGACTTAAGTACAAGATAACAGACTCTGCTTACTGTCTATGATTACAACCTTTCCTGTGAGACCAGTTTTAGATTCCGATGCTTTACTTCAGGTCTAATGTATCCCTTGGACATTCTTATTGACGATGAAACACAGAAATTGCTTCGAATTAAAATACAAAAGGCACAATGCACACTTAAGTCCAAGAAGACTGACGCTTCTTATTGTCAGTGGTTTGAACCGTTCCTGTGAGACCAGTTTTAGACTCCGATGCTTCACTTCAGGTTTACTGCATCCCTTGGACCTTACTATTGACGATGAAACACAGATATTGCATCGGAATTGAATACAAAAGGAACAATGCCGACTTAAGTACAAGAAGACAGACTCTTCTTACTGTCTATGATTTGAACCTTTACTGTGAGACCAGTTATAGATTCCGATGCTTCACTTCTGGTTTACTGTATCCCTTGGACTATCTTATTGACGATGAAACACAGAAATTGCATCGGATTTAAATACAAAGGGCAAATTGCCAACTTCAATACCCGTAACTGACTCTTCTTACTCTCTATGATTTGATCCGTACCTGTGAGACCAGTTCTAGATTCCGATGCTTCACTTCAGGTTTACTGTATCCCTTGGACGTTCTTGTTGACGATGAAACACAGAAATTTCAACGTAATTAGATACAACAGGCACAATGCCGACTTAAGTACAAAAGATTGACTCTTCTTACTGTCTATGATTTGAACCTTTTCTGTGAGATCAGTTTTAGATTCCGATGCTTCACTTCAGTTTTACTGCATCCCTTACACCTTCTCATTGACGATGAAACACAGAAATTGCATCGGAATTAAATACAAAAGCCACAATGCCGACTAGAGTATAAGAAGACTGACTCTTCTTACTGTCTATGTTTTGAACATTTCCTGTGAGACCAGTATTAGACGCCGATGCTTCACTTCATGTTTACTCTATCCCTTGGACATTCTTATTGACGATGAAACGCAGACATTGCATCGGAATTAAATACAAAAATCACAATGCCCACTTAAGTACAAGAAGACTGACTCTTCTTACTGTCAATGCTTTAAACCTTTCCTGAGAGACCAGTTTTAGATTCCGATGCATCACTTCAGGGTTACTGTATCCCTTGTACCTTCATATTGACGATGAAACACAGTAATTGCACAGGAATTAAATACAAAATGCACAAAGCCGACTTAAGTACAAGGAGACTGACTCTTCTTACTGTCTATGTTTGGAACCTTCCCTGTGAGACCAGTTATAGATTCCGATGCTTCACTTCGGAGTTACTGCATCCCTTGGACCTTCATATTGACGATGAAACACAGAAATTGCAAAAAAAAAAAAAAATACAAAAGGAGCAATGCTGACTTAAGTACAAGAACACTGAGTCTTCTTACTGTCAATGGTTTGAACCTAAACTGTGAGACAAGTTATAGATTCCGATGCCTCATTTCAGGTTTACTGTATCCCTTGAACCTTCTTATTGACGATGTAACACAGAAATGTCATCGGAATTAAATACAAAAGTCACAATGCCGACTTATGTACAAGAAGACTGATTCTTCTTACTGACTATGTTCTCTACCTTTCCTGTGAGTCCAGTTTTAGATTCCGATGCTTCACCTCAGGTTTACTGCATTCCTTCAACCTTCTTATTGACGATGAAACACAGAAATTGCATCGGAATTAAACACAACATGCACAATGTCGACTTCAGTACAAAAAGACAGACTCTTTTTACTGTCTACGTTTTGAACCTCTCCTGTGAGACCAGTTTTCGATTCCGATGCTTCACTTAAGGTTTACTGTATCCCTTGGACCTTCTTATTGACAATGAAACTCAGAAATTGCATCCGAATTAAATACAAAAGGCACAATGGCGACTTAAGTACAAGAAGACAGACTCTTCTTACTGTCCATGCTTTGTATCTTTCCTGGGAGACCAGTTTTAGATTCCGATGCTTTACGTCAGGTGTACTGTATCCCTTGAACCTTCTTATTGACGATGAAACATAGAAATTGCAACGGAATTAAATACAAAAGGCACAATGCCAACTTAAGTACAAGAAAACTAACTCTTCTTACAATCTATGATTTGAGCCTTTCCTGTGAGACCTGTTTTAGATTCCGATGCTTCACTTCAGATTTACTGTCTCCCTTGGACCTTCTTATTGACGTTGAAATACAGAAATTGCAACGGAATTAAATACAAAAGGCACAACGCCGACTTATGTACAAGAGGACTGACTCCTCTTACTGTCTATGATTTGAACCTTTCCTGTGAGACCACTTTTAGATTCCGATGCTTCAGTTCAGGTTTACTGTATCCCTTGGACCTTCATATTGACGATGAAACACAGAAATTGCATCGGAGTTAAATACAAAAGGAACAATGCTAACTTAAGTACAAGAGGACTGACTCTCCTTACGTTCTATGATTTGAACAACTCCTGTGAGACCAGTTTTACATTCCGATCCTTCACTTCATGTTAGCAGTATCCCTTGGACCTTCTTAATGACGATGAAACACAGAATTTGCATCAGAATTAAACACAAAAGGCACAATGCCAACTTAAGCACAAGAGGACTGACTCTTCTTACGTTCTATAATTTGAACCATTCCTGTGAGACAAGTTTTAGAATCCGCTGTTTCACTTCAGGTTTACAGTATCCCTTGGACTTTCTTAATGACGATGAAACACCGAAATTGCATCGATCGGAATTAAATACAAAAGGCAAAATGCCGACTTAAGTACAAGATGACTGACTCTTCTTGCAGTCTATGTTTTAAACCTTTCCTGTGAGACCATCTTTAGATTCCGATGGTTCACTTCAGGTTTACTGTATCCCTTGGACCTTCTTAATGACGATGAAACACAGAATTTGCATCAGAATTAAACACAAAAGGCACAATGCCAACTTAAGCACAAGAGGACTGACTCTTCTTACATTCTATGATTTGAGCCTTTCCTGTGAGACCAGTTTTAGTTTCCGATGCTTCACTTCAGATTTACTGTTTCCCTTGGACCTTCTTATTGACGTTGAAACACAGAAATTGCAACGGAATTAAATACAAAAGGCACAACGCTGACTAATGTACAATAGGACTGACTCCTTTACTGTCTATGATTTGAACCTTTCCTGTGAGACCTGTTTTTGATTCCGATGCTTCACTTCGGGTTTACTGTATCCCTTGGAACTTCTTATTGACGATGAAACACAGAAATTGCATTGGAATTAAATACAAAAGGCAAAATGCCGACCTAAGTACAAGAAGACTGACTCTTTTTACATTCGATGATTTGAGCCTTTCCTGTGAGACCAGTTTTAGTTTCCGATGCTTCACTTCAGGTATACTGTATCCCTTTGACCTTCTTATTGACGATGAAACACAGAAATTGCATCGGAATTAACTGAAAAAGCAACAATGCCGGCTTAAGTGCAAGAGTACTGACTCTTCTTACGTTCTATAATTTGAACCACTCCTGTGAGACCAGTTTTAGATTCCGATGCTTCACTTGAGGTTTATAGTATCCCTTGGACCTTCTTAATGACGATGAAACACAGAACTTGCATCGGAATTAAATACAAAAGGCAAAATGCCGACTTAAGTACAAGAAGACTGACTCTTCTTACATTCTATTTTTTTAACCTTTCCTGTGATACCATCTTTAGATTCCGATGCTTCACTTCAGGTTTAATGTATCCCCTGGACCTTCTTATTGAGGATGAAACACAGAAATTGCATCGGAATTAAATACAAAAGGAACAATGCTAACTTAAGTACAAGAGGACTGACTCTCCTTACGTTCTATGATTTGAACAACTCCTGTGAGACCAGTTTTAGATTCCGATCCTTCACTTCATGTTTGCAGTATCCCTTGGACCTTCTTAATGACGATGAAACACAGAAATTGCATGGGAATTAAACGCAAAAAGCACAATGCCAACTTAAGTACAAGAGGACTGACTCTTCTTACGTTCTATGATTTGAACCATTCCTGTGAGACAAGTTTTAGAATCCGATGCTTCACTTCAGGTTTACAGTATCCCTTGGACCTTCTTAATGGCGATGAAACACAGAAATTGCATCGGAATTAAATACAAAAGGAACAATGCTAACTTAAGTACAAGAGGACTGACTCTCCTTACGTTCTATGATTTGAACAACTCCTGTGAGACCAGTTTTAGATTCCGATCCTTCACTTCATGTTTGCAGTATCCCTTTTACCTTCTTAATGACGATGAAACACAGAAATGTCATCGGAATTAAACACAAAAGGCACAATGCCAACTTAAGTACAAGAGGACTGACTCTTCTTACGTTCTATGATTTGAACCATTCCTGTGAGACCAGTTTTAGAATCCGATGCTTCACTTCAGGTTTACAGTATCCCTTGGACCTTCTTAATGACGATAAAACACATAAATTGCATCGGAATTAAATACAAAAAGCAAAATGCCGACTTAAGTACAAGAAGACTGACTCTTCTTACAGTCTATGTTTTAAACCCTTCCTGTGAGACCATCCTTAGATTCCGATGGTTCACTTCAGGTTTACTGTATCCCTTGGACCATCTTATTGTCGATGAAACACAGAAATTGCATCGGAATTAAATACAAAAGGCACAATGCTCACTTAAGTACAAGAAGACTGACTCTTTTTACATTCGAAGATTTGTGCCTTTCCTGTGAGACCAGTTTTAGATTCCGATGCTTCACTTCAGGTTTACTGTATCCCTTGGACTTTCTTATTGACGATGAAACACAGAAATTGCATCGGAATGAAAAAAAAAAAGGCACAATGCCAACTTAAGTACAAGAGGACTGACTCTTCTTACTGTCAATGCTTTGAACCTCTTCTGTGAGACCATTTTTAGATTCCGATGCTTCACTTCAGGTTTACTGTATCCCTTGGACCTTCTTATTGACGATGAAACACAGAAATTGCATCGGAATTATATACAAAAGGAACAATGCTGACTTAAGTACAAGAAGACTGAGTCATCTTACTATCTACGGTTTGAACCTTAACTGTGAGACCAGTTATAGATTCCGATGCCTCACTTCAGGTTTACTGTATCCCTTGGACCTTCTTATTGACGATGAAACACAGAAATTACATCGGAATTAAATACAAAAGGCACAATGCCGACTTACGTACAAGAAGATTGATTCTTCTTACTGTCTATGTTTGAACCTTTCCTGTGAGGCCAGTTTTAGATTCCGATGCTTCACTTCAGGTTTACGGCATCCCTTGAACCTTCTTATTGACGATGATACACAGAAATTGCATCGGAATTATATACAAATGGCACAATGCCGACTTAAGTACAAGAACACTGACTCTTCTTACTGTCTATGTTTAGATCCTTTCCTGTGAGACCAGTTTTAGATTCCGATGCTTCATTTCACGTTTGCTGTACCCTTGGACCATCTTATTGACAATGAGACACAGAAATTGCATCGGAATTAAATACTAAAGTTACAATGCCGACTTAAGTACAAGAAGACTGATTCTTCTCACTGCCTATGATTTGAGCCTTTCCTGTGAGTTCAGATTTAGATTCCAATGCTTCACTTCAGGTTTAGTGTATCCCTTGGGCCTTCTAATTGACGATGAAACACAGAAATTTCATCGGAATCAAATACAAAAGGCACAATGCCGATTTTAGTACAAGAAGACTGACTCTTCCAACTGTCTATGTTTTGAACCTTTCCTGTGAGACAAGATTCAGATTCCGATGCTTTCCTTCAGGTTTACTGTATCCCTTGGACCTTCTTATTGACGATGAAACACAGAAATTGTATCGGAATTAAATACAAAAGGAACAATGCCGACATAAGTACAAGAGGACTGACTCTTTTTACGTTCTATGATTTGAACCACTCCTGTGGGACCATTTTTAGATTCTGATGCTTCACTTGAGGTTTATAGTATCCCTTATACCTTCTTAATGACGATGAAACACAGAAATTGCATCGGAATTAATACAAAAGGCAAAATGCCGACTTAAGAACAAGAAGACTGACTCTTCTTACAGTCTATTATTTAACCTTTCCTGTGATACCATCTTTAGATTCCGATGCTTCACTTCAGGTTTAATGTATCCCTTGGACCTTCTTATTGACGATAAAACACAGAAATTGCATCGGAATTAAATACAAAAGGAACAATGCTAACTTAAGTACAAGAGGACTGACTCTCCTTATGTTCTATGATTTGAACAACTCCTGTGAGACCAGTTTTAGATTCCGATCCTTCACTTCATGTTTGCAGTATCCCTTGGACCTTTTTAATGACGATGAAAAACAGAAATTGCATCGGAATTAAATACAAAAGGCAAAATGCCGACTTAAGTACAAGAAGACTGACTCTTCTTACCGTCTATGTTTTAAACCTTTCCTGTGATACCATCTTTAGAATCCGATGCTTCACTTCAGGTTTACTGTATCCCTTGGACTTTCTTATTGGCGATGAAGCACAGAAATTGCATCGGAATTAAATACAAAAGGCACAATGCCAACTTAAGTACAAGAGGACTGACTCTTCTTACTGTCTACGTTTTGAACCTTTCTGTGAGGCCAGTTTTAGATTCCGATGCCTCACTTCAGGTTTACTGCATCCCTTGAACCTTCTTGGTAACGATGAAACACAGAAATTGCATCGGAATTAAATACAAAAGGCACAATGCCGACTTAAGTACAAGAACACTGACTCTTCTTACTGTCTATGTTTAGATCCTTTCCTGTGAGACCAGTTTTAGATTCCGATGCTTCATTTCACGTTTACTGTACCCTTGGACCATCTTATTGACAATGAGACACGGAAATTGCATCGGAATTTAATACTAAAGGCACAATGCCGACTTAAGTACAAGAAGACTGATTCTTCTCACTGCCTATGATTTGAGCCTTTCCTGTGAGTTCAGATTTAGATTCCAATGCTTCACTTCAGTTTTACTGTATCCCTTGGGCCTTGTAATTTACGATGAAACACAGAAACTTCATCGGAATCAAATACAAAAGGCACAATGCCGATTTCAGTACAAGAAGACAGACTCTTGCAACTGTCTATGTTTTGAACCTTTCCTGTGAGACAAGAATTAGATTCCGATGCTTTACTTCAGGTTTACTGTATCCCTTGGACCTTCTTATTGTCGATGAAACACAGAAATTGCATCGGAATTAAATACAAAAGGCACAATGCTGATCTAAGTACAAGAAGACTGACACTTTTTACATTCGATGATTTGAGCCTTTCCTGTGAGACCAGTTTTAGATTCCGATGCTACACTTCAGGTTTACTGTATCCCTTGGACCTTCTTATTGACGATGAAACACAGAAATTGCATTGGAATTAAATACAAAAGGAACAATGCCGACTTAAGTACAAGAGGACTGACTCTTCTTACGTTCAATGATTTGAAAAACTCCTGTGAGACCAGTTTTTGATTCTGATGCTTCACTTGAGGTTTATAGTTACCCTTGGACCTTCTTAATGACGATGAAACACAGAAATTCCATCGGAATTAAATACAAAAGGCAATATGCCGACTTAAGTACAAGAAGACTGACTCTTCTTACAGACTATTTTTTTAACCTTTCCTGTGATACCATCTTTAGATTCCGATGCTTCACTTCAGGTTTAATGTATCCCTTGGACCGTCTTATTGACGATGAAACACAGAAATTGCATCGGAATTAAATACAAAAGGAACAATGCTAACTTAAGTACAAGAGGACTGACTCTCCTTACGTTCTATGATTTGAACAACTCCTGTGAGACCAGTTTTAGATTCCGATCCTTCACTTCATGTTTGCAGTATCCCTTGGACCTTCTTAATGACGATGAAACACAGAAACTGCATCGGAATTAAACACAAAAGGCACAATGCCAACTTAAGTACAAGAGGACTGACTCTTCTTACGTTCTATGATTTGAACCATTCCTGTGAGACAAGTTTTAGAATCCGATGCTTCACTTCAGGTTTACAGTATCCCTTGGACCTTCTTAATGACGATAAAACACAGAAATTGCATCGGAATTACATACAAAAAGCAAAATGCCGTCTTAAGTACAAGAAGACTGACTCTTCTTACAGTCTACGTTTTAAACCTTTCCAGTGAGACCATCTTTAGATTCCGATGGTTCACTTCAGGTTTACTGTATCCCTTGGACCTTCTTATTGTCGATGAAACACAGAAATTGCATCGGAATTAAATACAAAAGTCACAATGCTGACTTAAGTACAAAAAGACTGACTCTTTTTACATTCGATGATTTGTGCCTTTCCTGTGAGACCAGTATAGGATTCCGATGCTTCACTTCAGGTTTACTGTAACCCTTGGACTTTCTTTTTGACGATGAAACACAGAAATTGCATCGGAATTAAATACAAAAGGAACAATGCTGACTTAAGTACAAGAAGACTGAGTCCTCTTACTGTCTATGGTTTGAACCTTAACTGTGAGACCAGTTATAGATTCCGATGCCTCACTTCAGGTATACTGTATCCCTTGGACCTTCTTATTGACGATGAAACACAGAAATTACATCGGAATTAAATACAAAAGGCACAATGCCGACTTATGTACAAGAAGACTGATTCTTCTTACTGTCTATGCTTTGATCCTTTCCTGTGAGGCCAGTTTTAGATTCCGATGCTTCACTTCAGGTTTACTGCATCCCTTGAACCTTCCTATTGGCGATGAAACACAGAAATTGCATGGGAATTATATACAAATGGCACAATGCCGACTTAAGTACAAGAACACTGATTCTTCTTACTGTCTATGTTTAGATCCTTCCCTGTGAGACCAGTTTTAGATTCCGACGCTTCATTTCTCGTTTACTGTATCCCTTGGACCATCTTATTGACAATGAGACACAGAAATTGCATCGGAATTAAATACTAAAGGCACAATGCCGACTTAAGTACAAGAAGACTGATTCTTCTCACTGCCTATGATTTGAGCCTCTCCTGTGAGTTCAGATTTAGATTCCAATGCTTCACTTCAGGTTTAATGTATCCGTTGGAGCTTCTTATTGACAATGAGACACAGAAATTGCATCGGAATTAAACACAACAGGCACAATGTCGACTTAAGTACAAGAGGACTGACTCTTCTTACGTTCTATGATTTAAACCACACTGTGAGACCTGTTTTAGATTCTGATGCTTCACTTCAGGTTTACAGTAGCCCTTGGACCTTCTTAATGACGATGAAACACAGAAATTGCATCGGAATTAAATACAAATGAACATTGCCGACTTCAGTACAAGAAGACTGACTCTTCTTACTGTCAATGCTTTGCACCTCCTCTGTCAGACCATTTTTTGATTCCGATGCTCCACTTCAGGTTTACTGTAACCCTTGGACTTTCTTTTTGACGATGAAACACAGAAATTGCATCGGAATTAAATACAAAACGAACAATGCCTACTTAAGTACAAGAAGACTGAGTCCTCTTACTGTCTATGGTTTGAACCTTAACTGTGAGACCAGTTATAGATTCCGAAGCCTCACTTCAGGTTAACTGTATCCCTTGGACCTTCATATTGACGATGAAACACAGAAATTACATCAGAATTAAATACAAAAGGCACAATGCCGACTTATGTACAAGAAGACTGACTCTTTTTACATTCGATGATTTGAGCCTTTCCTGTGAGACCAGTTTTAGATTCCGATGCTTCACTTCAGGTTTACTGTATCACTTGCACCTTCTTATTGACGATGAAACACAGAAATTGCATCGGAATTAAATACAAAAATAACAATGCTGGCTTAAGTACAAGAGGACTGACTCTTCTTACGTTCTATGATTTGAACCACTCCTGTGAGACCAGTTTCAGATTCTGATACTTCACTTGAGGTTTATAGTATCCCTTGGACCTTCTTAATGACGATGAAACACAGAAATTGCATCGGAATTAAATACAAAAGGCAAAATGCCGACTTAAGTACAAGAAGACTGACTCTTCTTACAGTCTATATTTTTAACCTTTCCTGTGATACCATCTTTAGATTCCGATGCTTCACTTCTGGTTTAATATATCCCTTGGACCTTCTTATTGACGATGAAACACAGAAATTGCATCGGAATTAAATACAAAAATAACAATGCTGGCTTAAGCACAAGAGGACTGACTCTTCTTACGTTCTATGATTTGAACCACTCCTGTGAGACCAGTTTCAGATTCTGATGCTTCACTTGAGGTTTATAGTATCACTTGCACCTTCTTATTGACGATGAAACACAGAAATTGCATCGAAATTAAAAATAAAAGGAACAATGCTAACTTAAGTACAAGAGGACTGACTCTACTTACGTTCTATGATTTGAACAACTCCTGTGTGACCAGTTTTAGATTCCGATGCTTCACTTCATGTTTGCAGTATTCCTTGGACCTTCTTAATGACGATGAAACACAGAAATTGCATCGGAATTAAATACAAAAGGCACAATGCCAACTAAAGTACAAGATGACTGACTCTTCTTACGTTCTATGATTTGAACCATTCCTGTGATACAAGTTTTAGAATCCGATGCTTCACTTCAGGTTTACAGCATCCCTTGGACCTTCTTAATGACGATGGAACACAGAAATAGCATCGGAATTAAAAACAAAAGGCAAAATGCCAACTTAAGTACAAGGTGACTGATTCCTCTAACAGTCTATGTTTTGAACCTTTCTTGTGAGACCATCTTTAGTTTCCGATGGTTCACTTCAGGTTTCCTGTATCCCTTGGACATTCTTATTGACGATGAAACACAGAAATTGCATCGGAATTAAATACAAAAGGAATAATGCTGACTTAAGTACAAGAAAACTAAGTCCTCTTACTGTCTATGTTTTGAACCTTTCCTGTGGAGACCAGTTATAGATTCCGATGCCTCACTTCAGGTTTACTGTATCCCTTGGACCTTCTTATTGACGATGAAACACAGAAATTACATCGGAATTAAATACAAAAGGCACAATGCCGACTTATGTACAAGAAGACTGATTCTTCTTACTGTCTATGATTTGAACCTCTCCAATCAGGCCTGTTTTAGATTCCGATGCTTCACTTCAGGTTTACTGCATCCCTTGAACCTTCTTATTGACGATGAAACACAGAAATTGCATCGGAATTAAGCACAACAGGCACAATGTCGACTTAAGTACAAGAAGACAGACTCATCTTACTGTCTATGATTTGAACCTCTCCTGTGAGACCAGTTTTCGATTCCGATGCTTCACTTCAGGTTTACTGCATCCCTTGAACCTTCTTATTGACGATGAAACACAGAAATTGCATCGGAATTAAGCACAACAGGCACAATCTCGACTTAAGTACAAGAAGACAGACTCTTCTTACTGTCTATGAGTTGAGCCTTTCCTGTGAGTTCAGATTTAGATTCCAATGCTTCACTTCAGGTTTATTGTATCCCTAGGGCCTTCTAATTGACGATAAAACACAGAAATTTCATCGGAATCAAATACAAAAGGCACAATGGCGACTTAAGTACAAGAAAACAGACTCTTTATACTGTCCATGCTTTGAATCTTTCCTGTGAGACCAGTTTTAGATTCCGATGCTTTACGTCAGTTGTACTGTATCCCTTGAACCTTCTTATTGACGATGAAACAGAAATTGCAACGGAATTAAATACAAAAGGCACAATGCCGACTTAAGTACAAGAAATATGATCTGACTCTTCTTACTGTCTATGCTTTGAGCCTCTCCTGTGAGAACAGTTTTAGATTCCGATGCTTCACTTCAGGTTTACATTATTCATCGGACCTTCTTATTGACGATGAAACACAGGAATTGCATCGGAATTAAATACAAAAGGCACAATGTCGACTTAAGTACAAGAGGATTGACTCTAATTACTTACTATAATTTTAGCATTTCCTGTGAGACAAGTTTTAGAAACAGATGCTTCACTTCAGGCTTACTATATCCCTTGGACCTTATTTTTGACGATGAAACACTAAAAGTGCATCGGAATTAAATACAAAAGGTACAATGCCGACTTAAGTACAAGCGGACTGACTCTTCTTACGTTCTATGATTTGAACCACTCCTGTGAGACCTGTTTTAGATTCTGATGCTTCACTTCAGGTTTACACTATCCCTTGGACCTTCTTAATGACGATGATACACAGAAATTGCATCGGAATTAAATACAAAAGGCAAAATGCCGACTTCAGTACAAGAAGACTGAGTCCTCTTACTCTCCATGGTTTGAACCTTAACTGTGAGACCACTTATAGATTCCGATGCCTCACTTCAGGTTTATTGTATCCCTTGGACCATCTTATTGACGATGGAACACAGAAATTGCATCGGAATTAAATACAAAAGGAACAATGCTAGCTCAAGTACAAGAGGGCTGACTCTTCTTTCGTTCTATGATTTGAACCATTCCTGTGTGACAAGTTTTAGAATCCGATGCTTCACATCAGGTTTACAGTAACCCTTGGACCTTCTTAATGACGATGAAACACAGAAATAGCATCGGAATTAAATACAAAAGGCATAATGCCGACTTAAGTACAAGTAGACTGACTCTTCTTACAGTCTATGTTTTCAACCTTTCCTGTGAGACCATCTTTAGATTCCGATGGTTCACTTCAGGTTTACTGTATCCCTTGGACCTTCTTATTGACGATGAAACACAGAAATTGCATCGGAATTAAATACAAAAGGAACAATGCCGACTTCAGTTCAAGAAGACTGACTCTTCTTACTGTCAATGCTTTGCACCTCTTCTGTCAGACCATTTTTAGATTCTGATGCTTCACTTCAGGTTTACTGTACCTCTTGGACCTTCATATTGACGATGAAATACAGAAATTGCTTCGGAATTAAATACAAAACGAACAATGCTGACTTAAGTACAAGAAGACTGAGTCCTCTTACTCTCCATGGTTTGAACCTTAACTGTGAGACCACTTATAGATTCCGATGCCTCACTTCAGGTTTATTGTATCCCTTGGACCATCTTATTGACGATGGAACACAGAAATAGCATCGGAATTAAATACAAAAGTCACAATGCCGACTTAAGTACAAAAGACAGACTCTTATTACTGTCTATGCTTTGAATCTTTCCTGTGAGACCAGTTTTCGATTCCGGTGCTTCACTTCAGTTTTACTGTATCCCTTGGACTTCCCAATTGACGATGAAACACAGAAGTTGCATCGGAATTAAATACAAAAGGCACAATGCCGACTTAAGTACAAGAAGACTGACTCTTCATACTGTCTATGTTTTGAACCTTTCTTGTGACACCAGTATTAGATTCCGATGCTTCATTTCTTTTTTACTGTATCCCGTTGGACCATCATATTGACGATGAAACACTGAAATTGCATCGGAATTTAATCCAAATGCACAATGCCGACTTAAGTACAAGAAGATTTACTCTTCTTACTGTCGATGTTTTGAACCTCTCCTGTGAGACCAGTTTTAGATTCCGATGATTACTTCAGGTTTACCGTATCCCTTAGACCTTCTTGTTGACCATGAAACACAGAAATTGCATCGGAATTAAAATTAAAAGGCTGAATGCCGACATAAGTACAAGAACAATGTCTCTTCTTAGTGTCTATATTTTGAACATTCGCTGTGAGACCTGTTTTAGATTCCGATGCTTCACTTCAGGTTTACTGTATCCCTAGGACCATCTTATTTACGATGAAACACAGAAATTGCATCGGAATTAAATACAAAAGGCACAATGTCGACTGAAGTACAAGAAGACTGACTCTTCTTACTGTCTATGTTTTGAACCTTCCCTGTGAGACCAGTTTTAGATTCCGATACCTCACTTCAGGTTTACTGTATCCCTTGGACCTTCATATTGACGACGAAACACAGAAATTGTTTCGGAATTAAATACAAAAGGCACAATGCCGATATAAATACAAGAAGACTGACTCTTCTTACTGTCTATGTTTTGAATCTTTTCTGTGAGACAAGTTTTAGATTCCGATGCTTCATTTCAGGTTTACTGTATCCCGTTGACGTTCTTATAGACGATGAAACACAGAAATTGCATCGGATTTAAAAACTCAAGGCAAAATGCCGACTTAAGTACATGAAGTCTGATCCTTTTTACTGTCTATGTTTTGAACCTTACCTGTGAGACCCGTTTTTGATTCCGATGCTTCACTTCATGTTTACTATATCCCTTGGACCTTCTTATTGACGATGAAACACAGAAATTGCATCGGAATTAAATACAAATGCACAATGCCGACTTAAGTACATGGGGACTGACTCTTCTTACATTCTATGATTTGAGCCTTTCCTCTGAGACCAGTTTTAGATATCGATGCATCACTTCGGGTTTACTATATCCCTTGGACCTTCTTATTGACGATGAAACAAAGAAATTATATCGGAATTAAATACAAATGGCACAATGCCGACTTTTGTAAAAGAACACTGACTCTTGTTACTGTCTATATTTTGAACATTCCCTGTGAGACTTGTTAAGGATTCCGATGCTTCACTTCAGGTTTACTGTATTGCTAGGACCTTCTTATTGACGACGATACACAGAAATTGCATCGGAATTAATTACAAAAGGCACAATGCCGACTTAAGTACAAGAAGACTGACTCTTCTTACTCTCTATGTTTTTGAACCTTCCCAGTTAGACCAGTTTTAGATTCCGATACTTCACTTCAGGTTTACTGTATCCCTTGGACCTTCATATTGACGATGAAACACAGTAATTGTAACGGACTAAAATACACTCCTGGAAATTGAAATAAGAACACCGTGAATTCATTGTCCCAGGAAGGGGAAACTTTATTGACACATTCCTGGGGTCAGATACATCACATGATCACACTGACAGAACCACAGGCACATAGACACAGGCAACAGAGCATCACAATGTCGGCACTAGTACAGTGTATATCCACCTTTCGCAGCAATGCAGGCTGCTATTCTCCCATGGAGACGATCGTAGAGATGGTGGATGTAGTCCTGTGGAACAGCTTGCCATGCCATTTCCACCTGGCGCCTCAGTTGGACCAGCGTTTGTGCTGGACGTGCAGACCGTGTGAGACGACGCTTCATCCAGTCCCAAACATGCTCAATGGGGGACAGATCCGGAGATCTTGCTGGCCAGGGTAGTTGACTTACACCTTCTAGAGCATGTTTAGTGGCACGGGATACATGCGGACGTGCATTGTCCTGTTGGAACAGCAAGTTGCCTTGCCGGTCTAGGAATGGTAGAACGATGGGTTCGATGACGGTTTGGATGTACCGTGCACTATTCAATGTCCCCTCGACGATCACCAGCGGTGTAGGGCCAGTGTAGGAGATCACTCCCCACACCATGATGCCGGGTGTTGGCCCTGTGTGCCTCGGTCGTATGCAGTCCTGATTGTGGCGCTCACCTGCATGGCGCCAAACACGCATACGACCATCATTGGCACCAAGGCAGAAGCGACTCTCATCGCTGAAGACGACACATCTCCATTCGTCCCTCCATTCACGCCTGTCGCGACACCACTGGAGGCGGGCTGCACGATGTTGGGGCGTGAGGGGAGGTCGGCCTAACGGTGTGGTGGGACCGTAGCCCAGCTTCATGGAGACGGTTGCGAATGGTCCTCGCCGATTCCCCAGGAGCAACAGTGTCCCTAATTTGCTGGGAAGTGGCGGTGCGGTCCCCTACGGCACTGCGTAGGATCCTACGGTCTTGGAGTGCATCCGTGCGTCGCTGCGATCTGGTCCCAGGTCGACGGGCACATGCACCTTCCGCCGACCACTGGCGACAACATCGATGTACTGTGGAGACCTCACGCCCCACGTGTTGAGCAATTCGGCGGTACGTCCACCCGGCCTCCCGCATGCCCACTATACGCCCTCGCTCAAAGTCCGTCAACTGCACATACGGTTCACGTCCACGCTGTCGCGGCATGCTACCAGTGTTAAAGACTGCGATGGAGCTCCGTATGCCACGGCAAACTGGCTGACACTGACGGCGGCGGCGCATAAATGCTGCGCAGCTAGCGCCATTCGACGGCCAACACCGCGGTTCCTGGTGTGTCCGCTGTGCCATGCGTGTGATCATTGCCTGTACAGCCCTCTCGCAGTGTCCGGAGCAAGTATGGTGGCTCTGACACACCGGTGTCAATGTGTTCTTTTTTCCATTTCCAGGAGTGTACAAAAGCCATAATGCTGACTTAAGTACAAGAAGAGCGACTCTTCTTACATTCTATGATTTGAGCCTTTCCTGTGATCTCAGTTTCAGATTCCGATGCTTCACTTCAGGTTTACTGTATTCCTTGGACCTTCTTAATGACGATGAAACACAGAAATCGCATCGGAATTAAATACTAAAGGAACAATGCCGACAATTGTACAAGAAGACTGACTCTTCCTACAGTCTATGTTTGAGCCTTTCCTGTGAGACCGGTTTTAGATTACGGTGCTTCACGTCAGGTTTACTGTATCTCTTGGACCTTCTTATTGACGATGAAACACAGAAATTGCGTCGGAATTAAATACAAAAGGCACAATGCCGACATAAGTACAAGAATACTAACTCTTCTTACTGTCCATGTTTTGAACCTTTCCGTGAAACCTATTTTAGATTCCGATGCCTTACTTCAGGTTTACTGTATCCCTTGGACCTTCTTATTAACGATGAAATACAGATATTGCATGGGAATTAAATACAAAAGGCACAATGACGATTTAGTACATGAGGACTGACTCTTCTTACATTCTTTGATTTGAGCCTCACCTGTGATACCCGTTTTATATTCCGATGCTTCACTTCGGGATCACTTTATCCCTTGGACCCTCTTATTAACAAGGAAACACAGAAATTGATCGGGAATTAATACAAAAGGCACAATGCCGTCTTAAGTACAAGAAAACTGACTCTTCTTACGGCCTATTTTTTGAATCTTTCCTGTGACGCCAGTTTTAGAGTCCGATTCTTCACTTCAGGTTTGCCGTATCCCGTGGACCTCCTTATTGACGATGAAACACAGATATTGCATCGGAATTAGAACAAAAGGTACAATGCCGACTTAAGTACAAGAAGATTAACTCTTCTACGGTTTATGTTTTAAACCTTTCCTGTGACACCTGTTTTAGATTCTGATGCTTCACTTAAGGTTTACTGTATCCCTTGGACCTTCTTATTGACGATGAATCACAGAAATTGCATCGGAATTAAATACAAAAGGCACAATGCCGATTAAGTACAAGAGGATTGACTCTTCTTTCTGTCTATGTTTGAGCGTTTCCTGTGCGACCAGTTTTTGATTCCGATGCTTCACTTCTGGTTTACTGTATCCCTTGGACCTTCTTATTGACGATGGAACACAGAAATAGTATCGGAATTAAATACAAAATTCACAATGCCGACCTAAGAACAAGAAGACTGACTCTTCTTACTGTCATTGCTTTGAACCTTTCCTGTGAGACCAGTTTTCGATTCCGGTGCTTCACTTCTGTTTTACTGTATCCCTTGGACTTTCCAATTGACGATGAAACACAGAAGTTGCATCGGAATTAAATACAAAAGGCACAATGCCGACTTAAGTACAACAAGACTGACTCTTCATACTGTCTATGTTTTGAACCTTTCCTGTGACACCAGTTTTAGATTCCGATGCTTTACATCAGGTTTTTCTGTATCCCTTAAAACTTCTTATTGACGATGAAACACAGATATTGCATCGGAAATAAATACAATAGGCACAATGCCGACTTAAGTACAAGAAGACTTAATCTTCTTACTGTCGATGTTTTGAACCTCTCCTGTGAGACCAGTTTTAGATTCCGATGACTTACTTCAGGTTTCCCCTATCCCTTAAACCTTCTTGTTGACCATGAGACACAGATATCGCATCGGAATTAAAAACAAAAGGCACAATGCCGACATAAGTACTAGAACACTGTCTCTTCTTACTGTCTATATTTTGAAGATTCCCTGTGAGACCTGTTTTGGATTCCGATACTTCACTTCAGGTTTACTGTATCCCTTGGACCAGCTTATTTACGACGAAACACAGAAACTGCATCGGAATTAAATACAAAATTCACAATGCCCACATAAGTACAAGAAGACTGACTCTTCCTATAGTCAAAGTTTTGAACCTTTCCTGTGAGACAAGTTTTAGACTCGGATGCTTCACTTCAGGTTTACTGTTTTCCTTGGACCTTCTTATTGACGAAGAAACACAGAAAGTGCATCGGAATTAAATACAAAAGTCACAATACCGACTTAAGTGCAAGAAGACGGACTCTTCTTACTGTCTACGTTTTGAACCTTTCCTCTGAGACCTGTTTTAGATTCCGATGCTTCACTTCAGGTTTACTGTATCCCTTGGACCTTCTTATTGACGACGAATCATAGATATTTCCTCGGAATTAAATACAAAAGGCACAATGCCAACTTAAGTAAAAAAAAGACTGACTCTTCTTACTGTCTATGCTTTGAACCTTTCCTGTGAGGCCAGTTTTAGATTACGATGCTTCACGTAAGGTTTATTGTATCCGTTGGACCTTCTTATTGACGATGAAACACAGAAATTGCATCGGAATTAAATACAAAAGTCACAATGCCGACTTAAGTATAAGAAGACTTACTCTTTTTATAGTCTATGCTTTGAACCTTTCCTATGAGACCAGTTTTAGATTCCGATGCTTCACTTCAGGTTTACTGTAACCCTTGGACCTTCTTATTGACGATGAAACACAGAAATTGCATCGGAAGTAATTACAAAAGGCACAATGCCGACTTAAGTACAAGAAGACTGACACTTCATATATTCTATGATTTGAGCCTTTCTTCTGAGGCCAGTATTAGATTCCGATGCTTCACTTCAGGTTTAGTGTATCCCTTGGACCTTCTTAAGGACCATGAAACACAGAAATTGCATCGGATTTAAATACAAAAGGCACAATGCGGACTTAAGTACAAGAAGACTGACTCTTCTTACTGTCTATGATTTGAACCTATCCTGTGAGACCTGTTTTAGATTACGATGCTTCACTTCAGGTTTACTGTATACCTTGTACCTTCTTATTGACGATGAAACACAGATATTGCATCGGAAATATATACAAAAGGCACAATGCCAATATAAGTACAAAAAGACTGACTCTTCCTACTGTCTATGCTTTGAACCTTTCCTGTGAGACCAGTTTTAGATTCCGATGATTCTCTTCATTTTTACTGTATCCCTTGGACCATCATATTGACGATGAAACCCAGAAATTGCATCAGAATTAAATACAAAAGGCACAATGCCGACTTAAGTACCAGAAGACTGACACTTCTTAAATTCTATGATTTGAAGATATCCTGTGAGACCAGTTTTGGATTCCGATGCTTCACTTCCGGTTTATTGTATATCTTGGTCCTTCAGATTGACGATGACGCACAGAAATTGCATCGGAATTAAAATCAAAAGGTACAATGCCGACTTAAGTACAAGAAGCCTCACTCTTCTAAATTTCTATGTTTTGAGGCTTTCCTGTGAGATAAGTTTTAGATTCCGATGATTCACTTCAGGTTTAATGTATCACTTGGACCTCCATGTTGACGATGAAACACAAAAAGTGCATCGGAATTAAATGCAAAGGGAAAATGGCGACTTAAGTACAAGAAGACAGACTCCTCTTACTGTATATGTTTTCAACGTTTCCTATGAGACCAGTTTTAGATTCCGATGCTTCACTTCGGGTTTACTGTATCCCTTGGACCTTCATATTGCCGATGAAACACAGAAATTGCATCGGAATTAAATAAAAAAGGCACAATGCCGACTTACGTACAAGGAGACTGACTCTTCTTACTGTCTATGTTTTGAACCTTTCCTGTGAAACCAGTTTTAGATACCGTTGTTTCATTTCAAGTTTACTGTATCCCGTGGACCTTCTTATTAATGATGAAACACAGAAATTGCATCGGAATTAAATACAAAAGGCACAACGCGACCTAAGTACAAGAAGACTGACTCTTCTTACTGTCTATGCTTTTAACCTTTCCTGTGAGACCAGTTTCAGATTCCGATGCTTCACTTCAGGTTTACTGTATGCCTTGGACCTCCTTATTTACGATGAAACATAGAAATTGCATCAGAATTAAATACAAAAGGCACAATGCCGACTTAGTACAAGATGACTGACTCTCCTTACCGTCTATGTTTTGAAACTTTCCTGTGAGACCAGTTTTAAATTCGGATGCTTCACTTCAGGTTTACTGTGTACCTTGGACCTACTTATTGACGATGAAGCACAGAAATTCCATTGGAATTAAATAAAAATGGCGCATTGCCCACTTAAGTACAAGAAGACTGACTCTTCTTACTGGCTATGCTTTGACCCTTTCCTGTGAGACCTGATTTAGATTACGATGCTTAACTTCTGGTTTACTGTACCCTTGTGCCTTCTTATTGACGATGAAACACAGATATAGCACCGGAATTATATACAAAAGGCACAATGCCGACTTAAGTACAGGAAGACTGACTCTTCTCACTGCCTATCTTTTGAACCTTCCCTATGGGACCTGTTTTAGATGTCGATGCTTCACTTCAGGTTTACTGTATCCCTTGGACCTTCTTATTGCCGAAGAAACACAGAAATTGCATCGGAATTAAATACAAAAGGCACAATGCCCACTTAAGTACAAGAAGACAGACTCTTCTTACTGTCTATGATTTGCAGCTTTCCTGTGAGACCAGTTTTAGTTTACGAAGCTTCACTTCAGGCTTACTGTATCCGTTGGACCTTCTTATTGACGATGAAACACAGAAAGTGCATCGGAATTAAATAGAAAAGGAACAATGCTGACTAAAGTACAAGAAGTCTGACTCTTCATACTGTCTATGTTTTGAACCATTCCTGTGACACTAGTTATAGATTCCGATGCTTCACTTCAGGTTTTATGTATCCCTCTGACCTTCTTATTTGCGATGAAACACAGAAATTGCATCGGAATTAAATACAAATGGCACAATGCCGACTTAAGTACGAGAAGACTGACTCTCCTTACCGTCTATGTTTTGAACCATTCCTGTGACTCTAGATATAGATTCCGATGCTTCACTTCAAGTTTATTGTACCCCTTGGACCTTCTTATTGACGATGAAACACAGATATTGCATCGGAATTAAATACAATAGGCACAATGCCGACTTAAGTACAAGTAGACTGACTCTTCGTACTGACTATGTTTTGAACCATTCCTGTGACACTAGTTATTGATTCCGATGCTTCACTTCAGGTTTACTGTATCACTTTGACCTTCTTATTGACGATGAAACACAGAAATTGCATCGGAATTAAATAGAAAAGGCACAATGCCGACTTGAGTACAAGAAGACTGACTCTTCTTACTGACTATGTTTGGAACCATTCCTGTGACACTAGTTATAGATTCCGATGCTTCACTTCAGGTTTACTGTATCCCTTGGACCTTCTTATTGACGATGAAACACAGATATTGCATCGGAATTAAATAGAAAAGGCACAATTGCGACATAAGTACAAGAGGACTGACTCTTCTTACTGACCATGATTTGAACCATTCCTGTGACACTAGTTATAGATTCCGATGCTTCACTTCTGGTTTACTGTATCCCTCTGACCTACTTATTGACGATGAAGCACAGAAATTGCATCGGAATTGAATAGAAAAGGCACAATGCCGACTTAAGTACAAGAAGACTGACTCTTCTTACTGTCTATCATTTGAAACATTCCTGTGACACTAGTTATAGATTCCGATGCTTCACTTCAGGTTTACTGTATCCCTTGGACCTTCTTATTGACGATGAAACTCTGAAATTGCATCGGAATTAAATAGAAAAGGCACAATGCCGACTTAAGTACAAGAAGACTGACTCTTCTTACTGTCTAGGCTTTGAACCATTCCTGTGACGCTAGTTACAGATTCCGATGCTTCACTTCAGGTTAACTGTATCCCTCTGACCTTCTTATTGACGATGAAACACAGAAATTGCATCGGAATTAAATAGAAAAGGCACAATGCCGACTTAAGTACAAGAAGACTGACTCTTCCTACTGTCTATGTTTTGAACCACTCCTGTGACACTAGTTATAGATTCCGATGCTACACTTCAGGTTTACTGTATCCCTCTGACCTTCTAATTGTGGATGAAACACAGTAATTGCATCGGAATTTAATTTAAAAGGGCATAATGCCGACTTAAGTACAAGAAGTCTGACTCTTCTTACTGTCTATATTTTGAACCATTCCTGTGACACTAGTTATAGATTCCGATGTTTCACTTCCGGTTAAATGTATCCCTCTGACCTTCTTATTGACGAAGAAACAGAGAAATTGCATCGAAATTAAATGTAAAAGGCGCAATGCCGACTTAAGTACAAGAAGACTGACTCCTCTTATTGACTGTTTTGAACCATTCATGTGTCACTAGTTGTACATTCCGATGCTT
This sequence comes from Schistocerca piceifrons, assembly GCF_021461385.2. Taxonomy (NCBI): domain Eukaryota; kingdom Metazoa; phylum Arthropoda; class Insecta; order Orthoptera; family Acrididae; genus Schistocerca; species Schistocerca piceifrons. The sequence goes on along the minus strand of NW_025727586.1, from coordinate 31,928 downwards.
CACTTCAGGTTTACCGTATCCCTCTGACCTTCTTTTGACGATGAAACACAGAAATTGCATCGGAATTAAATACAAATGGCACAATGCCGACTTAAGTACAAGAAGACTGACTCTTCTTACTGACTATGTTTGGAACCATTCCTGTGACACTAGTTATAGATTCCGAAGCTTCACTTCTGGTTTATTGTATCCCTTGGACCTTCTTGTTGACGATGAAACACAGATATTGCATCGGAATTAAATACAAAAGGCACAATGATGACATAAGTACAAGAAGACTGACTCTTCTTACTGACTATGTCTTGAACCATTCCTGTGACACTAGTTATTGATTCCGATGCTTCACTTCAGGTTTACTGTATCCCTTGGACCTTCTTAATGACGATGAAACACAGAAATTGCATCGGAATTAAATAGAAAAGGCACAATGCCGACTTGAGTACAAGAAGACTGACTCTTCTTACTGACTATGATTGGAACCATTCCTGTGAAACTAGTTATAGATTCCGATGCTTCACTTCAGGTTTACTGTATCCCTCTGACCTTATTGACGATGAAACACAGAAATTGCATCGGAATTAAATACAAAAGGCACATTGCCGACTTAAGTACATGTAGAATGACTCATCCTACTGTCTATGTTTTGAAACATTCCTGAGACACTAGGTATAGATTCCGATGCTTCATGTCAGGTTTACTGTATCCCTTGGAACTTCTTATTGACGATGAAACACAGAAAGTGCATCGGAATTAAATAGAAAAGACACAATGCTGACTAAAGTACAAGAAGACTGACTCTTCCTACTGTCTATGTTTTGAACCATGCCTGTGACACTTGTTATAGATTCCGATGTTTCACTTCCGGTTTACTGTATCCCTCTGACATTCTTATTGACGATGAAACACAGAAATTGCATCGGAATTAAATACAAAAGGCACAATGCCGACTTAAGTACAAGAAGACTGACCTTTCCTACTGTCTATACTTTGAACCATTCCTGTGATACTAGTTATAGATTCCGATGCTTCACTTCAGGTTTACTGTATCCCTTAAACCTTCTTATTGACGATGAAACACAGAAATTGCATCGGAATTATATACAAAAGGCACAATGCCGACTTAAGTACAAGAAAACTGACTCTCCTTACTGTCTATGCTTTGAACCATTCCTGTGACACTAGATATAGAATCCGATGCTTCACTTCAGGTTTATTGTATCCATTGGACCTTCTTATTGACGATGAAACACAGATATTTCATCGGAATTAAATACAAAAGGCACAATGCCGACTTAAGTACAAGAAGACTGACTCTTCTTACTGACTATTGCTTGAACCATTCCTGTGACATTAGTTATTGATTCCGATGCTTCACTTCAGGTTTACTGTATCCCTTGGACCTTCTTATTGACGATGTAACAGAGAAATTGCATCGGAATTAAATACAAAAGGCACAATGCCGACTTAAGTACAAGAAGACTGACTCTTCTTATTGTCTAAGATTTGAACCATTCCTGTGACACTAGTTATAGATTCCGATGCTCCACTTCAGATTTACTGTATCCCTTGGACCTTCTTAGTGCTGATGAAACACAGAAATTGCATCGGAATTAAATACAAAAGGCACAATGATGACTTAAGTACATGTAGACTGACTCTTCCTACTGTCTATGTTTGAGAAATTCCTGTGACACTAGTAATAGATTCCGATGCCTCATTTCAGGTTTACTGTATCCCTTGGATCTTCTTATTGACGATGAAACACAGATTGTGCATCAGAGTTAAATAGAATAGGCACAATACCGACTTAAGTACAAGAAGACCGACTCGTCCTACTGTCAATGCTTTGAACCATTCCTGTGACACTAGTTATAGATTCCGATGCTTCACTTCAGGTTTACTGTATCCCTTGGATCTTCCTATTTACGATTAATCGCAGATAGTGCATCGGAGTTAAATACAATAGGCACAATACCGACTTAAGTACAAGAAGACTGACTTTTCCTACTGTCCATGTTTTGAACCATTCCTGTGATACTAGTTATAGATTCCGATGCTTCACTTCAGGGTTACTGTATCCCTCTGACCTTCTTATTGACGATGAAACACGGAAATTGCATGGGAAATAAATACAAAAGGCACGATGACGACATAACTACATGTAGACTGAATCTTCCTACTGTCTATGTTTTGAACCATTCCTGTGACACTAGTTATAGATTCCGATGCTTCATTTCAGGTGTACTGTATCCCTTGTATCTTCTTATTGACGATAAAACACAGATAGTGCATCGGAGTTAAATACAATAGGCACAATAATGACTTAAGTACAAGAAGACTGTTTGTTCCTACTGTCTATGTTTTGAACCATTACTGTGACACTAGTTATAGATTCCGATGCTTCACTTCAGGTTTACTGTATCCCTCTGACATCCTTATTGACGATGAATCACAGAAATTGCATCGGAATTAAATACAAAATACACAATGCCGACCTAAGTACAAGAAGACTGACTCTTCTTACTGTCGATTTTTTGAACCATTCCTGTGACACAAGTTCTAGATTCCGATGCTTCACTTCAGGTTTACTGTATCCCTCTGACCTTCTTATTGACGATGAACACAGATATTGCATCGGATATAATAGAAAAGGCACAATGCAGACGTAAGTACAAGAAGACTGTCTCTTCTTACTGACTTAGTTCTGAACCATTCCTGTGACAGTAGTTATAGATTCCGATGCTTCACTTCAGGTTTACTGTATCCCTCTGACCTTCTTATTGACGATGAAACACTGAAATTACATCGGAATTAAATAGAAAAGGCACAATGCCGACCTAAGTACAAGAAGACTGACTCTTCTTACTGTCTATGATTTGAACCATTCCTGTGATACTAGTTATAGATTCCGATGCTTCACTTCAGGTTTATTGTACCGTTGGACCTTCTTTTTGACGATGAAACACAGAAATTGCATCGGAATTAAATGGAAAAGGCACAATGCCGACTTAAGTACACGTAGACTGACTCTTCTTACTTTCTATGTTTTGAACCATTCCTGTGACGCTAGTTACAGATTCCGATGCTTCACATCAGGTTTACTGTATCCCTCTAACCATCTTATTGACGATGAAACACAGAAATTGCATCGTAATTAAATACAAAAGGCACAATGCCGACTTTAGTACATGTAGACTGACTCTTCCTACTGTCTATGCTTAGAAACATTCCTGTGACACTAGTTATAGATTCCGATGCTTCATTTCAGGTTTACTGTATCCCTTGGACCATCTTATTGACGATGAAACACAGAAAATGCATCGGAATTAAATAGAAAATGCACAAAGCTGACTTAGGTACAAGAAGACTGACACTTCCTACTGTCTATGATTTGAACCATTCCAATGACACTAGTTATAGATTTCGATGCTTCACTTCAGGTTTATTGTACCGTTGGACCTTCTTTTTGACGATGAAACACAGAAATTGCATCGGAATTTAACGGAAAAGGCACAATGCCGACTTAAGTACAAGTAGACTGACTCTTCTTACTGTCTATGTTTTGAACCATTCCTGTGACGCTAGTTACAGATTCAGATGCTTCACATCAGGTTTACTGTATCCCTCTGACCTTCCTATTGACGATGAAACACAGAAATTGCATCGGAAATAAATACAAAAGGCACAATGCCGACTTAAGTACAAGAAGACTGATCTTTCTTACTGTCTATGATTTGAACCATTCCTGTGACACTAATTATACATTCCGATGCTTCACGTCAGGTTTACTGTATCCCTTGGGCCTTCTAATTGAAGATGAAACACAGAAATTGCATCGGATTTTAATACAAAAGGCACAATGCCGACGTAAGTACAAGAACACTGACTCATCCTTCTGTCTATGTTTTGAACCATTCCTGTGACACTAGTTATAGATTCCGATGCTACACTTCAGGTTTACTGTATCCCTCTGACCATCTTATTGACGATGAAACACAGTAATTGCATCGGAATTAAATTGAAAAGGGCACAATGCCGACGTAAGTACAAGGAGACTGACTCTTCTTACTGTCTATGTTTTGTACCATTCCTGTGACACTAGTTATATATTCCGATGCTTCACTTCAGGTTTACTGTATCCCTTGGACCTTCTTATTGACGATGAAACACAGAAATTGCATCGGAATTAAATACTAAAGCCACAATGCCGACTTAAGTACAAGAAGACTGACTCTTCTAACTGACTATGTTTCGAATCATTCCTGTGACACTAGTTATAGATTCCGATGCTTCACTTCATGTTTAATGTATCCCTCTGACATTCTTATTGACGATGAATCACAGAGATTGCATCGGAATTAAATACAAAAGGCACAATGCCGACCTGAGTACAAGAAGACTGACTCTTCTTACTGTCGATTTTTTGAACCAGTCCTGTGACACTAGTTATAGATTCCGATGCTTCACTTCAGATTTACCGTATCCCTTGGACCTTCTTATTGACGATGAAACACAGAAAATGCATCGGAATTAAATAGAAAATGCACAAAGCTGACTTAGGCACAAGAAGACTGACACTTCCTACTGTCTATGATTTGAACCATTCCAATGACACTAGTTATAGATTCCGATGCTTCACTTCAGGTTTATTGTACCGTTGGACCTTCTTTTTGACGATGAAACACAGAAATTGCATCGGAATTGAATAGAAAAGGCACAATGCTGTCTTAAGTACATGTAGACTGAATCTTCCTACTGTCTATGTTTTGAACCATTCCTATGACACTAGTTATAGATTCCGATGCTTTATTTCAGGTTTACTGTATCCCTTGGATCTTCTCATTGACGATGAAACACAGATACTGCATCGGAGTTAAATACAATAGGCACAATGCCGACTTAAGTAGAAGATGACTGACTCTTCCCACAGTCTATGTTTTGAACCATTCCAAGGACACTACTTATAGATTCCGATGCTTCACCTCAGGTTCACTGTATCCCTCTGAACTTCTTATTGACGATGAAACACGGAAATTGCATGGGAAATAAATACGAAAGGCACGATGCCGACTTAAGTAAATGTAGACTGAATCTTCCTACTGTCTATGATTTGAACCACTGCTGTGACGGTAGTTACAGATTCCGATGCTTCACTTCAGGTTTACTGTATCCCTTGGACCTTCTTATTGACGATGAAACACAGAAATTGCATCGGAATTAAATAGAAAAGGCACAATGCTGTCTTAAGTACATGTAGACTGTATCTTCCTACTGGCTATGTTTTGAACCATTCCTGTGACACTAGTTATAGATTCCGATGCTTCACTTCAGGTTTACTGTATCCCATTGACCTTCTTTTTGACGATGAAAGAAAGAAATTGCATCGGAATTAAATACAAAAGGCACAATGCCGACTTAAGTACAAGAAGACTGACTCTTCGTACTGACTATGCTTTGAACCATTCCGGTGACACTAGTTATAGATTCCGATGATTCACTTCAGGTTTACTGTATCCCTTGGACCTTTTTATTGTCGATGAAACACAGAAATTGAATCGGAAATAAATAGAAAAGGCACAATGCCATCTTAAGTACAACAAGACTGACTCTTCTTACAGACTATGTTTGGAACCTTTCCTGTGACAATAGTTATGGATTCCGATGCTTCACTTCAGGTTTACTGTATCCCTTGGACCTTCTTATTGTCGATGAAACACAGAAATTGCATCGGAATTAAATAGAAAAGGCACAATGCCAACTTAAGTATAAGAAGACTGACTCTTCTTACAGCCTATGTTTTGAACCATTCCTGTGACACTAGTTATAGATTCCGATGCTTCGCTTCAGGTTTACAGTATCCCTCTGACTTCTTTTTGACGATGAAACACACAAATTGCATCGGAATTAAATACAAAAGGGGCAATGCCGGCTTAAGTACAAGAAGAATGACTCTTCTTACTGTCTATTCTGTGAACCATTCCTGTGACACTAGTAATAGATTCCGATGCTTAACTTCTGGTTTACTGAATCCCTTGGACCTTCTTATTGACGATGAAACACAGAAATTGCATCGGAATTAATTGCAAAAGGCACAATGACGGCTTAAGTACAAGAAGACAGACTCTTCTTACTGTCTATGTTTTGACCCATTCCTGTGACACTGGTTACAGATTCCGATGCTTCACTTCAGATTTACTGTATCCCTTGGACCTTCTTACTGACGATGAAACACAGATATTGCATCGGAATTAAATACAAAAGACACAATGCCGACTTAAGTACATGTAGGCTGACTCTTCCTACTGTCTAGGTTTGAAACATTCCTGTGACACTAGTTATAGATCCCGATGCTTCATTTCAGGTTTACTGTATCCCTTGGATCTTCTTATTTACGATGAATCACAGATAGTGCATCGGAGTTAAATACAATAGGCACAATACCGACTTAAGTACAAGAAGACTGACTCTTCCCACTGTCTATGATTTGAACCATTCCTGTGACACTAGTTATAGATTCCGATGCTTCACTTCAGATTTACTGTATACCTCTGATTTTCTTATTGACGATAAAACACGGAAATTGCATCGGAAATAAATACAAAAGGCACGATGCCGACTTAAGTACATGTAGACTCAATCTTCCTACTGTCTATGTTTTGAGCCATTCCTGGGACACTAGTTATAGGTTCCGATGCTTCATTTCAGGTTTACCGTATCGCTTGGATCATGTTATTGACGATAAAACTCGGATAGTGCATCGGAGTTAAATACAAAAGGCACATTGCCGACTTAAGTACAAGAAGACTGACTCTTCTTTTTGTCTATGAATTAAACCATTCCTGTGACACTAGTTATAGATTCCGATGCTTCACTTCAACTTTACTGCATCCCTTGGACGTTCTTATTGACGATGAAACACAGATATTGCATCGGAATTAAATAGAAAAGGCACAATGCCGACTTAAGTACAAGAAGACTGACTCTTCTTACTGACTATGTTTTGAACCACTCCTGTGACGGTAGTTACAGACTCCGATGCTTCACTTCAGGTTTACTGTATCCCTTGGACCTTCTTTTTGACGATGAAACACAGATATTGCATCGGAATGAAATACAAAAGGCACAATGCCGACTTAAGTACAAGATGTCTGACTCTTCCTACAGTCTATGTTTTGAACCATTCCTGTGACACTAGTTATAGATTCCGATGCTTCACTTCAGGTTTACAGTATCCCTCTGACTTCTTTTTGACGATGAAACACACAAATTGCATCGGAATTAAATACAAAAGGTACAATGCCGACCTAAGTACTAGAAGACTGACTCTTCTTACTGTCTATTTTTTGAACCATTCCTGTAACACTAGTTATAGATTCCGATGCTTCACTTCAGACTTACTGTATCCCTTGGACCTTCTTATTGACGATGAAACAAAGAAATTGCATCGGAATTAAATACAAAAGGCAGAATGCCGACTTAAGTACATGTCGACTGACTCTTCCTACTGTCTATGCTTTGAACCATTCCTGTGACACTAGTTAAAGATTCCGATGTTTCACTTCAGGTTTACTGTATCCCTCTGACCAGCTTATTGACGTTGAAACACAGAAATTGCATCGGAATTAAATACAAATGGCACAAGGCCGACTTAAGTAGAAGAAGACTGACTCTCCTTACTGTCTATGTTTTGAACCATTCCTGTGACACTAGATATAGATTCCGATGCTTCACTTTAGGTTTACTGTATCCTTTGGACCTTCTTATTGACGATGAAACACAGAAATTTCATCGGAATTAAATAGAAAAGGCACAATGCCGACTTAAGTACAAGAAGACTGACTCTTCTTACTGCCTATGTTTTGAACCATTCCTGTGACGCTAGTTACAGATTCCGATGCTTCACTTCAAGTTTACTGTATCCCTCTGACCTTCTTATTGACGATGAAAGACAGAAATTGCATCGGAATTAAATACAAAATCCACAATGCCGACTTAAGTACAAGAAGATTGACTCTTCTTACTGACTATGTTTTGAACCATTCCTGTGACACTAGTTATAGATTCCGATGTTTCACGTCAGGTTTACTGAATCCCTCTGACCTTCGTATTGACGATGAAACACAGAAATTGCATCGGAATTAAATACAGAAAGCACAATCCCGACTTAAGTACAAGAAGACTGACCTTTCTTACTGACTATGATTTGAACCATTCCTGTGACACTAGTTATAGATTCCGATGCTTCACTTCAGGTTTACTGTATCCCTTGGATCTTCTTATTGACGATGAAACACAGAAATTGCATCGGAATTAAATAGAAAAGGCACAATGCCGACTTAAGTACAAGAAGACTGACTCTTCTTACTGACTATGTTTTGAACCATTCCTGTGACACTAGTTATAGATTCAGATGCTTATCTTCAGCTTTACTGTATCCCTTGGACCTTCTTATTGACAATGAAACACAGAAATTGCATCGGAATTAATTACAAAAGGCACAATGCCGTCTTAAGTACAAGAAGACTGACTCTTCTTACTGTCTATGTTTTGACCCATTCCTGTGACACTAGTTATAGATTCCGATGCTTCACTTCAGATTTACTGTATCCCTTGGACCTTCTTATTGACGATGAAACACAGAAATTGTATCGGAATTAAATACAAAAGGCACAATGCCGACTTAAGTACATGTCGACTGACTCTTCCTACTGTCTATGTTTGAAACATTCCTGTGACACTAGTTATAGATTCCGATGCTTCATTTCAGGTTTACTGTATCCCTTGGATCTCCTTATTTACGATGAATCACAGATAGTGCATCGGAGTTAAATACAATAGGCACAATACCGACTTAAGTACAAGAAGACTGACTCTTCCTACTGTCTATGTTTTGAACCATTCCTGTGACACTAGTTATAGATTCCGATGCTTCACTTCAGGTTTACTGTATCCCTCGGATCTTCTTATTGACGATGAAACACGGAAAATGCATCGGAAATAAATACAAAAGGCACGATGCCGACTTAAGTACATGTAGACTGACTCTTCCTACTGTCTATGTTTGAAACATTCCTGTGACACTAGTTATAGATTCCGATGCTTCATTTCAGGTTTACTGTATCCGTTGGATCTTCTTATTTACGATGAATCACAGATAGTGCATCGGAGTTAAATACAATAGGCACAATACCGACTTAAGTACAAGAAGACTGACTCTTCCTACTGTCTATGTTTTGAACCATTCCTGTGACACTAGTTATTGATTCCGATGCTTCACTTCAGCTTTACTGTATCCCTCTGATCTTCATATTGACGATGAAACACGGAAAATGCATCGGAAATAAATACAAAAGGCACCATGCCGACTTAAGTACAAGAAGACTGACTCTTCTTACTGTCGATTCTTTGAACTATTCCTGTGACACTAGTTGTAGATTCCGATGCTTCACTTCAGATTTAACGTATCCCTTGGACCTTCTTATTGACGATGAAACAAAGAAATTGCATCGGAGTTAAATATAAAAGGCACAATGCCGACCTAAGTACAAGAAGACTGACTCTTCGTACTGACTATGCTTTGAACCATTCCGGTGACACTAGTTATAGATTCCGATGATTCACTTCAGGTTTACTGTATCCCTCTGACCATCTTATTGACGATGAAACACAAATTGCATCGCAATTAAATGGAAAAGACACAATGCCGACTTAAGTACAATAAGACTGACTCTTCTTAATGACTATGTTTTGAACCATCCCTGTGACGCTAGTTACAGATTCCGATGTTTCACTTCAGGTTTACTGTATCCATGGGACTCTCTTATTGACGATGAAGCACAGAAATTGCATCGGAATTTAATAGAAAAGGCACAATGCCGACTTAAGTACAAGAAGACTGACTCATCTTACGGACTATCTTTTGAACCATTCCTGTGACACTAGTTATAGATTCCGATGCTTCATTTCAGGTTTACTGTATCCCTTGGACCTACTTATTGACGATGAAACACAGAAAGTGCATCGGAATTAATTAGAAAAGGCACAAAGCTGACTTAGGTACAAGAAAACTGACTCTTCCTACTGTCTATGCTTTGAACCATTCCTGTGACACTAGTTATAGATTCCGATGTTTCACTTCAGGTTTACTGTATCCCTCTGACCATCTTATTGCCGTTGAAACACAGAAATTGTATCGGAATTAAATACAAATTGCACAATGCCGACTTAAGTAGAAGAAGACTGACTCTCCTTACTGTCTATGTTTTGAACAATTCCTGTGACACTAGTTATAGATTCCGATGGTTCACTTCAGGGTTACTGTATCCCTCTGACCTTCTTATTGACGATGAAAGACAGAAATTGCATCGGAATTAAATACAAAAGGCACAATGCCGACTTAAGTACAAGAAGGCTGACTCTCCCTACTGTCTATGTTTTGAACCATTCCTGTGACACTAGATATGGATTCCGATGCTTAACTTCTGGTTTACTGAATCCCTTGGACCTTCTTATTGACGATGAAACACAGAAATTGCATCGGAATTAATTGCAAAAGGCACAATGACGGCTTAAGTACAAGAAGACAGACTCTTCTTACTGTCTATGTTTTGACCCATTCCTGTGACACTGGTTACAGATTCCGATGCTTCACTTCAGATTTACTGTATCCCTTGGACCTTCTTACTGACGATGAAACACAGATATTGCATCGGAATTAAATACAAAAGACACAATGCCGACTTAAGTACATGTAGGCTGACTCTTCCTACTGTCTATGTTTGAAACATTCCTGTGACACTAGTTATAGATCCCGATGCTTCATTTCAGGTTTACTGTATCCCTTGGATCTTCTTATTTACGATGAATCACAGATAGTGCATCGGAGTTAAATACAATAGGCACAATACCGACTTAAGTACACGAAGACTGACTCTTCCCACTGTCTATGATTTGAACCATTCCTGTGACACTAGTTATAGATTCCGATGCTTCACTTCAGATTTACTGTATCCCTCTGATTTTCTTATTGACGATAAAACACGGAAATTGCATCGGAAATAAATACAAAAGGCACGATGCCGACTTAAGTACATGTAGACTCAATCTTCCTACTGTCTATGTTTTGAACCATTCCTGGGACACTAGTTATAGGTTCCGATGCTTCATTTCAGGTTTACCATATCGCTTGGATCATGTTATTGACGATAAAACTCGGATAGTGCATCGGAGTTAAATACAAAAGGCACATTGCCGACTTAAGTACAAGAAGACTGACTCTTCTTTTTGTCTATGATTTAAACCATTCCTGTGACACTAGTTATAGATTCCGATGCTTCACTTCAACTTTACTGCATCCCTTGGACGTTCTTATTGACGATGAAACACAGATATTGCATCGGAATTAAATAGAAAAGGCACAATGCCGACTTAAGTACAAGAAGACTGACTCTTCTTACTGACTATGTTTGAACCACTCCTGTGACGGTAGTTACAGACTCCGATGCTTCACTTCAGGTTTACTGTATCCCTTGGACCTTCTTTTTGACGATGAAACACAGATATTGCGTCGGAATGAAATACAAAAGGCACAATGCCGACTTAAGTACAAGATGTCTGACTCTTCCTACAGTCTATGTTTTGAACCATTCCTGTGACACTAGTTATAGATTCCGATGCTTCACTTCAGGTTTACAGTATCCCTCTGACTTCTTTTTGACGATGAAACACACAAATTGCATCGGAATTAAATACAAAAGGGACAATGCCGACCTAAGTACTAGAAGACTGACTCTTCTTACTGTCTATTTTTTGAACCATTCCTGTGACACTAGTTATAGATTCCGATGCTTCACTTCAGACTTACTGTATCCCTTGGACCTTCTTATTGACGATGAAACAAAGAAATTGCATCGGAATTAAATACAAAAGGCAGAATGCCGACTTAAGTACATGTCGACTGACTCTTCCTACTGTCTATGCTTTGAACCATTCCTGTGACACTAGTTAAAGATTCCGATGTTTCACTTCAGGTTTACTGTATCCCTCTGACCAGCTTATTGACGTTGAAACACAGAAATTGCATCGGAATTAAATACAAATGGCACAAGGCCGACTTAAGTAGAAGAAGACTGACTCTCCTTACTGTCTATGTTTTGAACCATTCCTGTGACACTAGATATAGATTCCGATGCTTCACTTTAGGTTTACTGTATCCTTTGGACCTTCTTATTGACGATGAAACACAGAAATTTCATCGGAATTAAATAGAAAAGGCACAATGCCGACTTAAGTACAAGAAGACTGACTCTTCTTACTGCCTATGTTTTGAACCATTCCTGTGACGCTAGTTACAGATTCCGATGCTTCACTTCTAGTTTACTGTATCCCTCTGACCTTCTTATTGACGAAGAAAGACAGAAATTGCATCGGAATTAAATACAAAATCCACAATGCCGACTTAAGTACAAGAAGATTGACTCTTCTTATTGACTATGTTTTGAACCATTCCTGTGACACTAGTTATAGATTCCGATGTTTCACGTCAGGTTTACTGAATCCCTCTGACCTTCGTATTGACGATGAAACACAGAAATTGCATCGGAATTAAATACAGAAAGCACAATCCCGACTTAAGTACAAGAAGACTGACCTTTCTTACTGACTATGATTTGAACCATTCCTGTGACACTAGTTATAGATTCCGATGCTTCACTTCAGGTTTACTGTATCCCTTGGATCTTCTTATTGACGATGAAACACAGAAATTGCATCGGAATTAAATACAGAAGGCACAATGCCGACTTAAGTACATGTCGACTGACTCTTCCTACTGTCTATGTTTGAAACATTCCTGTGACACTAGTTATAGATTCCGATGCTTCATTTCAGGTTTACTGTATCCCTTGGATCTCCTTATTTACGATGAATCACAGATAGTGCATCGGAGTTAAATACAATAGGCACAATACCGACTTAAGTACAAGAAGACTGACTCTTCCTACTGTCTATGTTTTGAACCATTCCTGTGACACTAGTTATAGATTCCGATGCTTCACTTCAGGTTTACTGTATCCCTCGGATCTTCTTATTGACGATGAAACACGGAAAATGCATCGGAAATAAACACAAAAGGCACGATGCCGACTTAAGTACATGTAGACTGACTCTTCCTACTGTCTATGTTTGAAACATTCCTGTGACACTAGTTATAGATTCCGATGCTTCATTTCAGGTTTACTGTATCCCTTGGATCTTCTTATTTACGATGAATCACAGATAGTGCATCGGAGTTAAATACAATAGGCACAATACCGACTTAAGTACAAAAAGACTGACTCTTCCTACTGTCTATGTTTTGAACCATTCCTGTGACACTAGTTATTGATTCCGATGCTTCACTTCAGCTTTACTGTATCCCTCTGAACTTCATATTGACGATGAAACACGGAAAATGCATCGGAAATAATTACAAAAGGCACCATGCCGACTTAAGTACAAGAAGACTGACTCTTCTTACTGTCGATTCTTTGAACTATTCCTGTGACACTAGTTGTAGATTCCGATGCTTCACTTCAGATTTAACGTATCCCTTGGACCTTCTTATTGACGATGAAACAAAGAAATTGCATCGGAATTAAATACAAAAGGCACAATGCCGACCTAAGTACAAGAAGACTGACTCTTCGTACTGACTATGCTTTGAACCATTCCGGTGACACTAGTTATAGATTCCGATGATTCACTTCAGGTTTACTGTATCCCTCTGACCATCTTATTGACGATAAAACACAAATTGCATCGCAATTAAATGGAAAAGACACAATGCCGACTTAAGTACAATAAGACTGACTCTTCTTAATGACTATGTTTTGAACCATCCCTGTGACGCTAGTTACAGATTCCGATGTTTCACTTCAGGTTTACTGTATCCATTGGACTCTCTTATTGACGATGAAGCACAGAAATTGCATCGGAATTTAATAGAAAAGGCACAATGCCGACTTAAGTACAAGAAGACTGACTCATCTTACGGACTATCTTTTGAACCATTCCTGTGACACTAGTTATAGATTCCGATGCTTCATTTCAGGTTTACTGTATCCCTTGGACCTACTTATTGACGATGAAACACAGAAAGTGCATCGGAATTAATTAGAAAAGGCACAAAGCTGACTTAGGTACAAGAAAACTGACTCTTCCTACTGTCTATGCTTTGAACCATTCCTGTGACACTAGTTATAGATTCCGATGTTTCACTTCAGGTTTACTGTATCCCTCTGACCATCTTATTGCCGTTGAAACACAGAAATTGTATCGGAATTAAATACAAATTGCACAATGCCGACTTAAGTAGAAGAAGACTGACTCTCCTTACTGTCTATGTTTTGAACAATTCCTGTGACACTAGTTATAGATTCCGATGGTTCACTTCAGGGTTACTGTATCCCTCTGACCTTCTTATTGACGATGAAAGACAGAAATTGCATCGGAATTAAATACAAAAGGCACAATGCCGACTTAAGTACAAGAAGGCTGACTCTCCCTACTGTCTATGTTTTGAACCATTCCTGTGACACTAGATATGGATTCCGATGCTGAACTTCTGGTTTACTGAATCCCTTGGACCTTCTTATTGACGATGAAACACAGAAATTGCATCGGAATTAATTGCAAAAGGCACAATGACGGCTTAAGTACAAGAAGACAGACTCTTCTTACTGTCTATGTTTTGACCCATTCCTGTGACACTGGTTACAGATTCCGATGCTTCACTTCAGATTTACTGTATCCCTTGGACCTTCTTACTGACGATGAAACACAGATATTGCATCGGAATTAAATACAAAAGACACAATGCCGACTTAAGTACATGTAGGCTGACTCTTCCTACTGTCTATGTTTGAAACATTCCTGTGACACTAGTTATAGATCCCGATGCTATATTTCAGGTTTACTGTATCCCTTGGATCTTCTTATTTACGATGAATCACAGATAGTGCATCGGAGTTAAATACAATAGGCACAATACCGACTTAAGTACACGAAGACTGACTCTTCCCACTGTCTATGATTTGAACCATTCCTGTGACACTAGTTATAGATTCCGATGCTTCACTTCAGATTTACTGTATCCCTCTGATTTTCTTATTGACGATAAAACACGGAAATTGCATCGGAAATAAATACAAAAGGCACGATGCCGACTTAAGTACATGTAGACTCAATCTTCCTACTGTCTATGTTTTGAACCATTCCTGGGACACTAGTTATAGGTTCCGATGCTTCATTTCAGGTTTACCATATCGCTTGGATCATGTTATTGACGATAAAACTCGGATAGTGCATCGGAGTTAAATACAAAAGGCACATTGCCGACTTAAGTACAAGAAGACTGACTCTTCTTTTTGTCTATGATTTAAACCATTCCTGTGACACTAGTTATAGATTCCGATGCTTCACTTCAACTTTACTGCATCCCTTGGACGTTCTTATTGACGATGAAACACAGATATTGCATCGGAATTAAATAGAAAAGGCACAATGCCGACTTAAGTACAAGAAGACTGACTCTTCTTACTGACTATGTTTGAACCACTCCTGTGACGGTAGTTACAGACTCCGATGCTTCACTTCAGGTTTACTGTATCCCTCTGACCAGCTTATTGACGTTGAAACACAGAAATTGCATCGGAATTAAATACAAATGGCACAAGGCCGACTTAAGTAGAAGAAGACTGACTCTCCTTACTGTCTATGTTTTGAACCATTCCTGTGACACTAGATATAGATTCCGATGCTTCACTTTAGGTTTACTGTATCCTTTGGACCTTCTTATTGACGATGAAACACAGAAATTTCATCGGAATTAAATAGAAAAGGCACAATGCCGACTTAAGTACAAGAAGACTGACTCTTCTTACTGCCTATGTTTTGAACCATTCCTGTGACGCTAGTTACAGATTCCGATGCTTCACTTCTAGTTTACTGTATCCCTCTGACCTTCTTATTGACGAAGAAAGACAGAAATTGCATCGGAATTAAATACAAAATCCACAATGCCGACTTAAGTACAAGAAGATTGACTCTTCTTATTGACTATGTTTTGAACCATTCCTGTGACACTAGTTATAGATTCCGATGTTTCACGTCAGGTTTACTGAATCCCTCTGACCTTCGTATTGACGATGAAACACAGAAATTGCATCGGAATTAAATACAGAAAGCACAATCCCGACTTAAGTACAAGAAGACTGACTCTTCCTACTGTCTATGTTTTGAACCATTCCTGTGACACTAGTTATAGATTCCGATGCTTCACTTCAGGTTTACTGTATCCCTCGGATCTTCTTATTGACGATGAAACACGGAAAATGCATCGGAAATAAACACAAAAGGCACGATGCCGACTTAAGTACATGTAGACTGACTCTTCCTACTGTCTATGTTTGAAACATTCCTGTGACACTAGTTATAGATTCCGATGCTTCATTTCAGGTTTACTGTATCCCTTGGATCTTCTTATTTACGATGAATCACAGATAGTGCATCGGAGTTAAATACAATAGGCACAATACCGACTTAAGTACAAAAAGACTGACTCTTCCTACTGTCTATGTTTTGAACCATTCCTGTGACACTAGTTATTGATTCCGATGCTTCACTTCAGCTTTACTGTATCCCTCTGATCTTCATATTGACGATGAAACACGGAAAATGCATCGGAAATAATTACAAAAGGCACCATGCCGACTTAAGTACAAGAAGACTGACTCTTCTTACTGTCGATTCTTTGAACTATTCCTGTGACACTAGTTGTAGATTCCGATGCTTCACTTCAGATTTAACGTATCCCTTGGACCTTCTTATTGACGATGAAACAAAGAAATTGCATCGGAATTAAATACAAAAGGCACAATGCCGACCTAAGTACAAGAAGACTGACTCTTCGTACTGACTATGCTTTGAACCATTCCGGTGACACTAGTTATAGATTCCGATGATTCACTTCAGGTTTACTGTATCCCTCTGACCATCTTATTGACGATGAAACACAAATTGCATCGCAATTAAATGGAAAAGACACAATGCCGACTTAAGTACAATAAGACTGACTCTTCTTACTGACTATGTTTTGAACCATCCCTGTGACGCTAGTTACAGATTCCGATGTTTCACTTCAGGTTTACTGTATCCATTGGACTCTCTTATTGACGATGAAGCACAGAAATTGCATCGGAATTTAATAGAAAAGGCACAATGCCGACTTAAGTACAAGAAGACTGACTCATCTTACGGACTATCTTTTGAACCATTCCTGTGACACTAGTTATAGATTCCGATGCTTCATTTCAGGTTTACTGTATCCCTTGGACCTACTTATTGACGATGAAACACAGAAAGTGCATCGGAATTAATTAGAAAAGGCACAAAGCTGACTTAGGTACAAGAAAACTGACTCTTCCTACTGTCTATGCTTTGAACCATTCCTGTGACACTAGTTATAGATTCCGATGTTTCACTTCAGGTTTACTGTATCCCTCTGACCATCTTATTGCCGTTGAAACACAGAAATTGTATCGGAATTAAATACAAATTGCACAATGCCGACTTAAGTAGAAGAAGACTGACTCTCCTTACTGTCTATGTTTTGAACCATTCCTGTGACGCTAGTTACAGATTCCGATGCTTCACTTCAAGTTTACTGTATCCCTCTGACCTTCTTATTGACGATGAAAGACAGAAATTGCATCGGAATTAAATACAAAAGGCACAATGCCGACTTAAGTACAAGAAGGCTGACTCTCCCTACTGTCTATGTTTTGAACCATTCCTGTGACACTAGATATGGTTTCCGATGCTTAACTTCTGGTTTACTGAATCCCTTGGACCTTCTTATTGACGATGAAACACAGAAATTGCATCGGAATTAATTGCAAAAGGCACAATGACGGCTTAAGTACAAGAAGACAGACTCTTCTTACTGTCTATGTTTTGACCCATTCCTGTGACACTGGTTACAGATTCCGATGCTTCACTTCAGATTTACTGTATCCCTTGGACCTTCTTACTGAAGATGAAACACAGATATTGCATCGGAATTAAATACAAAAGACACAATGCCGACTTAAGTACATGTAGGCTGACTCTTCCTACTGTCTATGTTTGAAACATTCCTGTGACACTAGTTATAGATCCCGATGCTTCATTTCAGGTTTACTGTATCCCTTGGATCTTCTTATTTACGATGAATCACAGATAGTGCATCGGAGTTAAATACAATAGGCACAATACCGACTTAAGTACACGAAGACTGACTCTTCCCACTGTCTATGATTTGAACCATTCCTGTGACACTAGTTATAGATTCCGATGCTTCACTTCAGATTTACTGTATCCCTCTGATTTTCTTATTGACGATAAAACACGGAAATTGCATCGGAAATAAATACAAAAGGCACGATGCCGACTTAAGTACATGTAGACTCAATCTTCCTACTGTCTATGTTTTGAACCATTCCTGGGACACTAGTTATAGGTTCCGATGCTTCATTTCAGGTTTACCGTATCGCTTGGATCATGTTATTGACGATAAAACTCGGATAGTGCATCGGAGTTAAATACAAAAGGCACATTGCCGACTTAAGTACAAGAAGACTGACTCTTCTTTTTGTCTATGATTTAAACCATTCCTGTGACACTAGTTATAGATTCCGATGCTTCACTTCAACTTTACTGCATCCCTTGGACGTTCTTATTGACGATGAAACACAGATATTGCATCGGAATTAAATAGAAAAGGCACAATGCCGACTTAAGTACAAGAAGACTGACTCTTCTTACTGACTATGTTTTGAACCACTCCTGTGACGGTAGTTACAGACTCCGATGCTTCACTTCAGGTTTACTGTATCCCTTGGACCTTCTTTTTGACGATGAAACACAGATATTGCGTCGGAATGAAATACAAAAGGCACAATGCCG
The DNA here is from genome assembly GCF_021461385.2 of Schistocerca piceifrons. Taxonomy (NCBI): domain Eukaryota; kingdom Metazoa; phylum Arthropoda; class Insecta; order Orthoptera; family Acrididae; genus Schistocerca; species Schistocerca piceifrons. The sequence continues at coordinate 12,947 of NW_025727586.1, read as the reverse complement.
ACTTAAGTACAAGATGTCTGACTCTTCCTACAGTCTATGTTTTGAACCATTCCTGTGACACTAGTTATAGATTCCGATGCTTCACTTCAGGTTTACAGTATCCCTCTGACTTCTTTTTGACGATGAAACACACAAATTGCATCGGAATTAAATACAAAAGGGACAATGCCGACCTAAGTACTAGAAGACTGACTCTTCTTACTGTCTATTTTTTGAACCATTCCTGTGACACTAGTTATAGATTCCGATGCTTCACTTCAGACTTACTGTATCCCTTGGACCTTCTTATTGACGATGAAACAAAGAAATTGCATCGGAATTAAATACAAAATGCAGAATGCCGACTTAAGTACATGTCGACAGACTCTTCCTACTGTCTATGCTTTGAACCATTCCTGTGACACTAGTTAAAGATTCCGATGTTTCACTTCAGGTTTACTGTATCCCTCTGACCAGCTTATTGACGTTGAAACACAGAAATTGCATCGGAATTAAATACAAATGGCACAAGGCCGACTTAAGTAGAAGAAGACTGACTCTCCTTACTGTCTATGTTTTGAACCATTCCTGTGACACTAGATATAGATTCCGATGCTTCACTTTAGGTTTACTGTATCCTTTGGACCTTCTTATTGACGATGAAACACAGAAATTTCATCGGAATTAAATAGAAAAGGCACAATGCCGACTTAAGTACAAGAAGACTGACTCTTCTTACTGCCTATGTTTTGAACCATTCCTGTGACGCTAGTTACAGATTCCGATGCTTCACTTCAAGTTTACTGTATCCCTCTGACCTTCTTATTGACGATGAAAGACAGAAATTGCATCGGAATTAAATACAAAATCCACAATGCCAACTTAAGTACAAGAAGATTGACTCTTCTTACTGACTATGTTTTGAACCATTCCTGTGACACTAGTTATGGATTCCGATGTTTCACGTCAGGTTTACTGAATCCCTCTGACCTTCGTATTGACGATGAAACACAGAAATTGCATCGGAATTAAATACAGAAAGCACAATCCCGACTTAAGTACAAGAAGACTGACCTTTCTTACTGACTATGATTTGAACCATTCCTGTGACACTAGTTATAGATTCCGATGCTTCACTTCAGGTTTACTGTATCCCTTGGATCTTCTTATTGACGATGAAACACAGAAATTGCATCGGAATTAAATACAAAAGGCACAATGCCGACTTAAGTACATGTCGACTGACTCTTCCTACTGTCTATGTTTGAAACATTCCTGTGACACTAGTTATAGATTCCGATGCTTCATTTCAGGTTTACTGTATCCCTTGGATCTCCTTATTTACGATGAATCACAGATAGTGCATCGGAGTTAAATACAATAGGCACAATACCGACTTAAGTACAAGAAGACTGACTCTTCCTACTGTCTATGTTTTGAACCATTCCTGTGACACTAGTTATAGATTCCGATGCTTCACTTCAGGTTTACTGTATCCCTCGGATCTTCTTATTGACGATGAAACACGGAAAATGCATCGGAAATAAATACAAAAGGCACGATGCCGACTTAAGTACATGTAGACTGACTCTTCCTACTGTCTATGTTTGAAACATTCCTGTGACACTAGTTATAGATTCCGATGCTTCATTTCAGGTTTACTGTATCCCTTGGATCTTCTTATTTACGATGAATCACAGATAGTGCATCGGAGTTAAATACAATAGGCACAAAACCGACTTAAGTACAAGAAGACTGACTCTTCCTACTGTCTATGTTTTGAACCATTCCTGTGACACTAGTTATTGATTCCGATGCTTCACTTCAGCTTTACTGTATCCCTCTGATCTTCATATTGACGATGAAACACGGAAAATGCATCGGAAATAAATACAAAAGGCACCATGCCGACTTAAGTACAAGAAGACTGACTCTTCTTACTGTCGATTCTTTGAACTATTCCTGTGACACTAGTTGTAGATTCCGATGCTTCACTTCAGATTTAACGTATCCCTTGGACCTTCTTATTGACGATGAAACAAAGAAATTGCATCGGAATTAAATACAAAAGGCACAATGCCGACCTAAGTACAAGAAGACTGACTCTTCGTACTGACTATGCTTTGAACCATTCCGGTGACACTAGTTATAGATTCCGATGATTCACTTCAGGTTTACTGTATCCCTCTGACCATCTTATTGACGATGAAACACAAATTGCATCGCAATTAAATGGAAAAGACACAATGCCGACTTAAGTACAATAAGACTGACTCTTCTTACTGACTATGTTTTGAACCATCCCTGTGACGCTAGTTACAGATTCCGATGTTTCACTTCAGGTTTACTGTATCCATTGGACTCTCTTATTGACGATGAAGCACAGAAATTGCATCGGAATTTAATAGAAAAGGCACAATGCCGACTTAAGTACAAGAATACTGACTCATCTTACGGACTATCTTTTGAACCATTCCTGTGACACTAGTTATAGATTCCGATGCTTCATTTCAGGTTTACTGTATCCCTTGGACCTACGTATTGACGATGAAACACAGAAAGTGCATCGGAATTAATTAGAAAAGGCACAAAGCTGACTTAGGTACAAGAAAACTGACTCTTCCTACTGTCTATGCTTTGAACCATTCCTGTGACACTAGTTATAGATTCCGATGTTTCACTTCAGGTTTACTGTATCCCTCTGACCATCTTATTGCCGTTGAAACACAGAAATTGCATCGGAATTAAATACAAATTGCACAATGCCGACTTAAGTAGAAGAAGACTGACTCTCCTTACTGTCTATGTTTTGAACCATTCCTGTGACGCTAGTTACAGATTCCGATGCTTCACTTCAAGTTTACTGTATCCCTCTGACCTTCTTATTGACGATGAAAGACAGAAATTGCATCGGAATTAAATACAAAAGGCACAATGCCGACTTAAGTACAAGAAGGCTGACTCTCCCTACTGTCTATGTTTTGAACCATTCCTGTGACACTAGATATGGATTCCGATGCTTCACTTCAGGTTTACTGTATCCCTCTGATCTTCTTATTGACGATGAAACACGGAAAATGCATCGGAAATATATACAAAAGGCACAATGCCGACTTAAGTAGAAGAAGACTGACTCTCCTTACTGTCTATGTTTTGAACCATTCCTGTGACGCTAGTTACAGATTCCGATGCCTCACTTCAGGTTTACTGTATCCCTTGGACCTTCTTATTGACGATGAAACACAGATATTGCATCGGAATTAATTACAAAAGGCACAATGCCGGCTTAAGTACAAGAAGACTGACTCTTCTTACTGTCTATGCTTTGACCCATTCCTGTGACACTAGTTATAGATTCCGATGCTTCACTTCAGATTTACTGTATCCCTTGGACCTTCTTATTGACGATGAAACACAGAAATTGCATCGGAATTAATTACAAAAGGCACAATGCCGGCTTAAGTACAAGAAGACTGACTCTTCTTACTGTCTATGCTTTGACCCATTCCTGTGACACTAGTTATAGATTCCGATGCTTTACTTCAGATTTACTGTATCCCTTGGACCTTCTTATTGACGATGAAACACAGAAATTGCATCGGAATTAAATACAAAAGACACAATGCCGACTTAAGTACATGTCGACTGACTCTTCCTACTGTCTATGTTTGAAACATTCCTGTGACACTAGTTATCGATCCCGATGCTTCATTTCAGGTTTACTATATCCCTTGGATCTCCTTATTTACGATGAATCACAGATAGTGCATCGGAGTTAAATACAATAGGCACAATACCGACTTAAGTACAAGAAGACTGACTCTTCCTACTGTCTATGTTTTGAACCATTCCTGTGACACTAGTTATTGATTCCGATGCTTCACTTCAGGTTTACTGTATCCCTCTGATCTTCTTATTGACGATGAAACACGGAAAATGCATCGGAAATATATACAAAAGGCACGATGCCGACTTAAGTACATGTAGACTTAATCTTCAAACTGTCTATGTTTTGAACTATTCCTGTGACACTAGTTATTGATTCCGATGCTTCATTTCTGGTTTACCGTATACCTTGGATCTTCTTATTGACGATAAAACTCAGAAAGTGCATCGGAGTTAAATACAATAGGCACAATATCGACTTAAGTACAAGAAGACTGACTCTTCCTACTGTCTTTGTTTTGAACCATTCATGTGACACTAGTTATAGTTTCCGATGCTTCACTTCAGGTTTACTGTATCCCTCTGACATTCTTATTGACGATGAATCACAGAAATTGCATCGGAATTAAATACAAAAGGCACAATGCCGACCTAAGTACAAGAAGACTGACTCTTCTTACTGTCGATTCTTTGAACCATTCCTGTGACACTAGTTGTAGATTCCGATGCTTCACTTCAGATTTACCGTATCTCTTGGACCTTCTTATTGACGATGAATCAAAGAAATTGCATCGAAAATTAAATATAAAAGGCACAATGCCGACCTAAGTACAAGAAGACTGACTCTTCTTACTGTCTATGATTTGAACCATTCCTGTGACACTAGTTATAGATTCCGATACTTCACTTAAGGTTTACTGTATCCCTCTGACCATCTTATTGACGATGAAACACAGAAATTGCATCGCAATTAAATAGAAAAGACACAATGCCGACTTAAGTACAATAAGACTGACTCTTCTTACCCACTATGTTTTGAACCATCCCTGTGACGCTAGTTACAGATTCCGATGCTTCACTTCAGGTTTACTATATCCGTTGGACTCTCTTATTGACGATGAAACACAGAAATTGCATCGGAATTTAATAGAAAAGGCACAATGCCGACTTAAGTACAAGAAGACTGACTCATCTTACTGACTGTCTTTTGAACCATTCCTGTGACACTCGTTATAGATTCCGATGATTCATTGCAGGTTTACTGTATCCCTTGGACCTTCTTATTGACGATGAAACACAGAAAGTGCATCGGAATTTAATATAGAAAAGGCACAAAGCTGACTTAGGTACAAGAAAACTGACTCTTCCTGCTGTCTATGCTTTAAACCATTCCTGTGACACTAGTTATAGATTCCGATGTTTCACTTCAGGTTTACTGTATCCCTCTGACCATCTTATTGACGTTGAATCACTGAAATTGCATCGGAATTAAATACAAATGGCACAATGCCGACTTAAGTAGAAAAAGACTGACTCTCCTTACTGTCTATGTTTTCAACCATTCCTGTGACACTAGATATAGATTCCGATGCTTCACTTCAGGTTAACTGTATCATTTGGACCTTGTTATTGACGATGAAACACAGAAATTTCATCGGAATTAAATAGAAAAGGCACAATGCCAACTTAAGTACAAGAAGACTGACTATTCATACAGACTATGTTTGGAACCATTCCTGTGACACTAGTTATGGATTCCGATGCTTCACATCAGGTTTACTGTATCCCTCTGACCATCTTATTGACGATGAAACACAGAAATTGCATCGCAATTAAATAGAAAAGACACAATGCCGACTTAAGTACAATAAGACTGACTCTTCTTACCCACTATGTTTTGAACCATCCCTGTGACGCTAGTTACAGATTCCGATGCTTCACTTCAGGTTTACTATATCCGTTGGACTCTCTTATTGACGATGAAACACAGAAATTGCATCGGAATTTAATAGAAAAGGCACAATGCCGACTTAAGTACAAGAAGACTGACTCATCTTACTGACTGTCTTTTGAACCATTCCTGTGACACTCGTTATAGATTCCGATGATTCATTGCAGGTTTACTGTATCCCTTGGACCTTCTTATTGACGATGAAACACAGAAAGTGCATCGGAATTTAATATAGAAAAGGCACAAAGCTGACTTAGGTACAAGAAAACTGACTCTTCCTGCTGTCTATGCTTTAAACCATTCCTGTGACACTAGTTATAGATTCCGATGTTTCACTTCAGGTTTACTGTATCCCTCTGACCATCTTATTGACGTTGAATCACAGAAATTGCATCGGAATTAAATACAAATGGCACAATGCCGACTTAAGTAGAAGAAGACTGACTCTCCTTACTGTCTATGTTTTCAACCATTCCTGTGACACTAGATATAGATTCCGATGCTTCACTTCAGGTTTACTGTATCATTTGGACCTTGTTATTGACGATGAAACACAGAAATTTCATCGGAATTAAATAGAAAAGGCACAATGCCGACTTAAGTACAAGGAGACTGACTCTTCTTACTGTCTATGTTTTGAACCATTCCTCTGACGCAAGTTACAGATTCCGATGCTTCACTTCAGGTTTACTGTATCCCTCTGACCTTCTTATTGACGATGAAACACAGAAATTGCATCGGAATTAAATAGAAATGGCACAATGCCGACTTAAGTACAAGAAGACGGACTCTTCTTACTGCCTATGTTTTGAACCATTCCTGTGACACTAGTTATAGTTTCCGATGCTTCACTTCAGGTTTACTGTATCCCTCTGACCTTCTTATTGACGATGAAACACAGAAATTGCATCGGAATTAAATACAAAAGTCACAATGCCGACTTAAGTACATGAAGACTGACTCTCCTTACTGTCAATGTTTTAAACCATTCCTGTGACACTATATATGGATTCCGATGCTTCACTTCAGGTTTAGTGTATCCCTCTGACCTTCTTATTGACGATGAAACACAGAAATTGCATTGGAATTAAATACAAATGGCACAATGACGACTTAAGTACATGTAGACTGAATCTTCCTACTGTCTATGTTTAAAACATTCCTGTGATACTAGTTATAGATTCCGATGCTTCATTTCAGGTTTACTGTATCCCTTGTATCTTCTTATTGACGATGAATCACAGATAGTGCACCGGAGTTAAATACAATAGGCACAATACTGGCTTAAGTACAAGAAGACTGACTCTTCCTTCTGTCTATGTTTTGAACCATTCCCGTGACACTAGTTATAGATTCCGATGCTTCACTTCAGCTTTACTGTATCCCTCTGACGTTCTTATTGACGATGAAACACAGAAATTGCATCGGAAATAAATACAAAAGGCACGATGCCGACTTAAGTACATGTAGACTGAATCTTCCTACTGTCTATGTTTTGAACCATTCCTGTGACACTAGTTACAGATTCCGATGATTCACTTCACGTTTACTGTATCCCTTGGACCTTCTTATTGACGATGAAACACAGATATTGCATCGGAATTAAATACAAAAGGCACAATGCCGACATAAGTACAAGAAGACTGACTGTTCCTACAGTCTATGTTTTGAACCAGTCCTGTGACACTAGTTATAGATTCCGATGCCTCACCTCAGGTTCACTGTATCCCTCTGACCTTCGTATTGACGATGAAACACAGAAATTGCATCGGAATTAAATAGAAAAGGCACAATGCCGTCTTAAGTACATGTAGACTGAATCTTCCTACTGTCTATGCTTTGAACCATTCCAGTGACACTAGTTATAGATTCCGATGCTTCACTTCAGGTTTACTGTATCCCTCTGACCTTCTTTTTGTCGATGAAACACAAAAATTGCATCGGACCTAAATACAAAAGGCACAATGCCGACTTAAGTACAAGAAGACTGACTCTTCTTACTGTCTATTCTTTGAACCATTCCTGTGACACTAGTTATAGATTCCAATGCTTCACTTCAGATTCACTGTATCCCTTGGACCTTCTTATTGACGATGAAACAAAGAAATTGCATCGGAATTAAATACAAAAGGCTCAATGCCGACTTAAGTACAAGAAGACTGACTCTTCCTACTGACTGTTTCGAACCATTCCTGTGACACTAGATATAGTTTCCGATGCTTCACTTCAGGTTTACTGTATCCCTCTGACCTTCTTTTTGACGATGAGACACAGAAATTTCATAGGAATTAAATAGAAAAGGCACAATGCCGACTTAAGTACAAGAAGACTGACTCTTCTTACTGTCTATGTTTTCAATCACTCCTCTACGCAAGTTACAGATTCAGATGCTTCACTTCAGGTTTACTGTATCCCTCTGACCTTATTATTGACGAGGAAACACTGAAATTGCACCGGAAATAAATAGAAAAAGCACAATGCCGACTTAAGTAAAAGAAGACTGACTCTTCTTACTGACTATGATTTGAACCATTCCTGTGACAGTAGTTATAGATTCCGATATTTCACTTCAGGTTTACTGTATCCCTCTGACCTTCTTATTGACGATGAAACTCAGAAATTGCATCGGAATTGATTAGAAAAGGCACAATGCCGACTTAAGTACAAGAAGACTGACTCTTCTTACTGTCTATGTTTTTAACCATTCCTGTGACGCTAGTTACAGATTCCGATGCATCACTTCAGGTTTACTGTATCCCTCTGACCTTCTTACTGACGATGAAACACAGATATTGCATCGGAATTAAATACAAAAGGCACAGTGCCGTCGTAAGTACAAGAAGACTGACTCTTCTTACTGACTATATTTTGAACCATTCCTGTGACACTAGTTAGAGATTCCGATGCTTCACTTCAGGTTTACTGTATCCCTCTGACCATCTTATTGACGATGAAACACAGTAATTGCATCGGAATTAAACTTAAAAGGGCACAATGCCGACTTAGGTACAAGAAGACTGACTCTTCTTACTGTCTATGTTTTGAACCATTCCTGTGACACTAGTTATAAATTCCGATGCTTCACTTCAGGTTTACTGTATCCCTAGGACCTTCTTATTGACGATGAAACACAGAAATTGCATCGGAATTAAATACAAAACCCACAATGCCGACTTAAGTACAAGAAGATTGGCTCTTCTTACTGACTATGTTTTGAACCATTCTTGTGACACTAGTTATAGATTCCGATGTTTCACTTCAGGTTTACTGTATCCCTCTGACCTTCTTATTGACGATGAAACACAGAAATTTCATGGGAATTAAATAGAAAAGGCACAATGCCGACTTAAGTACAAGAAGACTGACTCTTTTTACTGTTTATGCTTCGAACCATTCCTCTGACGCGAGTTACAGATTCCCATGCTTCAGTTCAGGTTTACTGTATCCCTCTGACCTTATTATTGACGATGAAACACTGAAATTGCATCGGATATAAATAGTAAAAGCACAATGACGACTTAAGTACAAGACGACTGACTCTTCTTACTGACTATGATTTGAACCATTCCTGTGACACTAGTTATAGATTCCGATGCTTCACATCAGATTTACTGGATCCCTTGGACCTTCTTATTGACGATGAAACAAAGAAATTGCATCGGAATTAAATGCAAAAAGCACAATGCCGACTTAAGTACAAGAAGACTGACTCTTCTTACTGACTGTTCTGAACCATTCCTGTGACACTAGTTATCGATTCCGATGCTTCACCTAAGTTTTTATGTATCCCTCTGACCTTCTTATTACCGATGAATCACAGAAACTGCATCGGAATTAAATTCACAAGGCACAATGCCGACTTCAGTAAAAGAAGACTGACGCTTCTATTTGTCTATGTTTTGAACCATTCCTGTGACACTAGTTATAGATTCCGATGCTTCACTTCAGGTTTACTGTATTCCTTGGACCTTCTTATTGACGATGAAACACAGGAATTGCATCGGAATTATTTACAAAAGGCACAATGCCGACTTAAATACAAGAAGACTGACTCTCCTTACTGTCTATGTTTTGAACCATTCCTGTGACACTACATATAGATTCCGATGCTTCATTTTTTGTTTACCGTATCCTTTGGACCTTCTTATTGACGAAGAAACTCAGAAATTGCATCGGAATTAAATAGAAAATGCACAATGCCGTCTTAAGTACAAGAAGACTGACTCTTCTTACTCTCTATGTTTTGAACCATTCCTCTGACGCAAGTTACAGATTCCGATGCTTCACTTCAGGTTTACTGTATCCCTCTGACCTTATTATTGACGATGAAACACTGAAATTGCATCGGAAATAAATAGAAAAAGCACAATGCCGACTTAAGTACAAGAAGAGTGACTCTTCTTACTGACTATGATTTGAACCATTCCTGTGACACTAGTTATAGATTCCGATGCTTCACTTCAGGTTTACTGTATCCCTCTGACCTTCTTATTGTCGATGAAACACAGGAATTGCATCGGAATTAAATAGTAAAGGCACAATGCCGACTTAAGTACAAGAAGACTGACTCTCCTTACTGTCTATGTTTTGAACCATTCCTCTGACGCAAGTTACAGATTCCGATGCTTCACTTCAGGTTTACTGTATCCCTCTGACCTTATTATTGACGATGAAACACTGAAATTGCATCGGAAATAAATAGAAAAAGCACAATGCCGACTTAAGTACAAGAAGACTGACTCTTCTTACTGTCTATGTTTTGAACCATTCCTCTGACGCAAGTTACAGATTCCGATGCTCCACTTCAGGTTTACTGTATCCCTCTGACCATCTTATTGACGATGAAACACAGAAATTGCATTGGAATTAAATACATAAGGCACAATGACGACTTAAGTACTTGTAGACTGAATCTTCCTACTGTCTATGTTTGAAACATTCCTGTGACACTAGTTATAGATTCCGATGCTTCATTTCAGGTTTACTGTATCCCTTGGATCTTCTTATTGACGATGAATCACAGATAGTGCACCGGAGTTAAATACAATAGGCACAATACTGGCTTAAGTACAAGAAGACTGACTCTTCCTTCTGTCTATGATTTGAACCATTCCTGTGACACTAGTTATAGATTCCGATGCTTCACTTCAGCTTTACTGTATCCCTCTGACGTTCTTATTGACGATGAAACACAGAAATTGCATCGGAAATAAATACAAAAGGCACGATGCCGACTTAAGTACATGTAGACTGAATCTTCCTACTGTCTATGTTTTATACCATTCCTGTGACACTAGTTGTAGATTCCGATGCTTCACTTCAGCTTAACTGTATCCCTCTGACGTTCTTATTGACGATGAAACACAGAAATTGCATCGGAAATAAATACAAAAGGCACGATGCCGACTTAAGTACATGTAGATTGACTCTTCCTACGGTCTATGTTTGAACCATTCCTGTGAAACTAGTTACAGATTCCGATGCTTCACTTCAGGTTTACTGTATCCCTTGGACCTTCTTATTGACGATGAAACACAGAAATTGCACCTCAATTAAATAGAAAAGGCACAATGCCGACTTAAGTACAAGAAGACTGACTCTACCTACTGTCTATGTTTTGAACCATTCCAGTGAAACTAGTTATAGTTTCCGATGCTTCACTTCAGGTTTACTGTATCCCTTGGACGTTCTTATTGACGACGAAACACAGAAATTGCATCGGAATTAAATAGAAAAGGCACAATGCCGACTTAAGTACAAGAAGACTGACTCTTCTTACTGACTATGTTTTGAACCACTCCTGTGACGCTAGTTACAGATTCCGATGATTCACTTCACGTTTTTTGATTCCCTTGGACCTTCTTATTGACGATGAAACACAGATATTGCATCGGAATTAAATACAAAAGGCACAATGCCGACATAACTACAAGAAGACTGACTGTTTCTACAGTCTATGATTTGAACCAGTCCTGTGACACTAGTTATAGATTCCGATGCCTCACCTCAGGTTCACTGTATCCCTCTGTCCTTCTTATTGACGATGAAACACAGAAATTGCATCGGAATTAAATAGAAAAGGCACAATGCCGTCTTAAGTACATGTAGACTGAATCTTCCTACTGTCTATGCTTTGAACCATTCCAGTGACACTTGTTATAGATTCCGATGCATCACTTCAGGTTTACTGTATCCCTCTGACCTTCTTTTTGTCGATGAAACACAAAAATTGCATCGGACTTAAATACAAAAGGCACAATGCCGACTTAAGTACAAGAAGACTGACTCTTCTTACTGTCTATCCTTTGAACCATTCCTGTGACACTAGTTATAGATTCCGATGCTTCACTTCAGATTTACTGTATCCCTTGGACCTTCTTATTGACGATGAGACAAAGAAATTGCATCGGAATTAAATACAAAAGGCTCAATGCCGACTTAAGTACAAGAAGACTGACTCTTCTTACTGACTGTTTCGAACCATTCCTGTGACACTAGATATAGTTTCCGATGCTTCACTTCAGGTTTACTGTATCCCTCTGACCTTCTTTTTGACGATGAAACACAGAAATTTCATAGGAATTAAATAGAAAAGGCACAATGCCGACTTAAGTACAAGAAGACTGACTCTTCTTACTGTCTATGTTTTGAACCATTCCTCTACGCAAGTTACAGATTCAGATGCTTCACGTCAGGTTTACTGTATCCCTCTGACCTTATTGTTGACGATGAAACACTGAAATTGCACCGGAAATAAATAGAAAAAGCACAATGCCAACTTAAGTACAAGAAGACTGACTCTTCTTACTGACTATGATTTGAACCATTCCTGTGACACTAGTTATAGATTCCGATATTTCACTTCAGGTTTACTGTATCCCTCTGACCTTCTTATTGACGATGAAACTCAGAAATTGCATCGGAATTAATTAGAAAAGGCCCAATGCCGACATAAGTACAAGAAGACTGACTCTTCTTACTGTCTATGTTTTTAACCATTCCTGTGACGCTAGTTACAGATTCCGATGCATCACTTCAGGTTTACTGTATCCCTCTGACCTTCTTATTGACGATGAAACACAGATATTGCATCGGAATTAAATACAAAAGGCACAGTGCCGTCGTAAGTACAAGAAGACTGACTCTTCTTACTGACTATATTTTGAACCATTCCTGTGACACTAGTTAGAGATTCCGATGCTTCACTTCAGGTTTACTGTATCCCTCTGACCATCTTATTGACGATGAAACACAGTAATTGCATCGGAATTAAACTTAAAAGGGCACAATGCCGGCTTAAGTACAAGAAGGCTGACTCTTCTTACTGTCTATGTTTTGAACCATTCCTGTG